>NW_010398315.1:29150-41336 GCF_000710305.1 Buceros rhinoceros silvestris | reverse complement strand
GCTCTGCAAGCACGACCGCCGTGAGCACTGCCACCACAAGCTCTGCTCGTCCGGAGCACTGCCGCCACAAGGGACGGAAACCCCCCCTCTCTTGCCACCGTGCTGCAAAAGTCGCTGCTCTCCGCCGCTCACCAGAGTCGCTGAGCCACGGGGGGAGAGAAACTACCCCCTCACTGTCTGGGAGCCGCCGCCGCTTTTTCAGCAAAGTGACCGCCGTGCACCGCTGGGTCCGAACCCCCCGGAGCTGCTTTAACTCTACTTTTACTCGCGGGGTCAGGAATATTGTAACTGCGCGGGTCTCTGTGCCCCAGTCACGCACCAGAACCACATGGCTGCTGCCATCTCAGATCACCACCGCAGGATCGGGTTTCGCTTTTGCTACCGACCGCAGGTTAACCCTCGCCTTCCCAAAACCCCCAATACCCCACTGGTTTTTCTTTTTATATCTAGTATTTCTCTGTTTGTTGTGTTATTAAAGTTTGCTTCAGTTTTCAAAAAAAGCACATTAGAGGTCTCACAAATTCTTTTCTCCCCTCCCCTATTTCTGCTGGAATAGAGGAGGGTATTATCGTCACCGGAACTTGGTTTACCTCAGCCAAACCGTTGACACACCAATACAGTTTAACTACAACCTGAAGAAACAGCAAGAAAGACGATTTACACCATCAAAGAAACAGAGCAATGTTTTTCTGCAAAACTGACAGTGACCAATTTTTAAAACAGCTTTTACAAGTTCTTAAAATCAACACAAGCTGAAAGGAAGTAAACTGAAAATAATAATCAGCATTGCCCCTTTTGACTGAGACAGCTGACTTAAAATGCAATGTCTTGTGGTTTATTCTGGATGGAAGGAAAAATAAGTGATGAGTATGTTAGGCACAGATCTGTCTGTATGCCAGAATGCACTAAGTCGTATTTACCTGAGCACAGGAGGTGTTAAAAATCCCAGTTTCTGCACTTGCCTCTCCAGACCTTGCTCAGCCATCAGGGAGACCAAGAGGTAAAAATGTCAGCTGTATCAACACCATTGGCAACATCCAGAGCTGACTCCATCGGGACTGGGATTTCACCTGAAGAAAAGAGCCTGGATGGTGCTGATACATTAACCTCTAGGCAATTTGAATGGTTCACAATAATTTTCCCTTCCTCATTCAAAAATAAAAGACAGTGAAATTTTCTTTCAGTGAGACTTTGTAAAAAATCCATTAACAGGAGGTAGTAGATGGCCATTTTCTCCCTAATAATGTTTAATTATTCATGCAAATATGCCATCAGTATTATATTAGTCACAGGAACCAAGGCCATGGTTTAAACAAGCTGGTTAGTGAGGAGTGTCTCCACTTCTATACACACAGACTGAGAAAAACTAAAGGACCTTGCTGTTGCAGGTAACATGCCTTACCAGAGCTTGGCGGCTGTCTGTCCAGTCTCTGGTCCCTCTCTGTGAACAACAGCCTCGGGTATTTGGGTCAGTAATGTCATTTTCAGGGAATCTGATCAGGAATTTCAGCTTCTCCACGGGTCAGAAATCCTCTGGCTCTGTGTCTGTATGTGTGTGTGTATTTGTGGTGCACTGAGCAGCATTTGCTAGGTTATTATCTTTTCCAAGTTGGTTTCTTTCTGTGTAGCAAGAAGAGAGAATGAAACTTACGGTTTAATATTGTTTTGCCTTGTGAATTTATATTAGAAACACTGGAGAGCACTGAGAGCCCCTTGTAACACTTCTTGGCATCCTGTTTGAATTTCTGCAGGTATTATTCTTTGTGAAACATGAACCTCCTAGGACAGTTAGGGCCTTTCTGGTCTCATACCAATAATGCCTCCAGCTGAGGCACAGGAAATCCAAATTGCTCTTCAAATTAAATCACGGGAAACCTTGATTCCTTGTTTGTCTCAAGTAAAGTTAATGGAAAACAGATGAGCACTCCTGTCAAAGCACTAAGTTGTGTATTTGTCTACTGCTGGCTTATCTTTTGGTGTACTGTGTTAAAATTACAATATTCAACCTTTTTTTTTCTTTTTTTTAATTAGTATTGCATTTTGTTAGTAGGCTTTTGCAAAGTATTAATGAAAAAGAAATTACAATTTTCATTGATACTGATAACTCTTATAATTACAAAGGTAAACCACTAATTTGATCTAAAATTAAATTTGTGTCCTCTGGGAAAAAAAAGTAGCAAAAGTACCATTCATGATCCAAATTGATAAAAAAGGATGAAATACGTAATCATCTGATGTAACAAATCCAGACTCAAATGAAACATTTTGTTTTGTCTTCACCTAGTAACATCCTGCTAAAATAAATCTCCCCTAACACTGAATGAAGATCTTTCTTTGTTTTCACAACTGCTCCCCCCTCCCAGTATGAAACTATGCAGTCCATCCACTGGAACTATCACTTCAGCTGAGATGAAAAGGGGCTCCTGGGTATCCTTTATCAAAACTCCCAAGCCAATATTTTAGGTTCATCTGTCAGTTGATTATGTGCTGTGCAACATAAGAGCAGCTGCCAGTGACAGCATCAGGAAAAAGTACTACTTTTTCAAGCTGGTTTAGGTCCATGTGTACATTGATTTTTTTTCTTCTTTGCGTTTCTCAGCACTACAAAAGGACAAGGTTAACTCCTCCCTCTGAATAGGGGTATGTAAAAAACACTCTTGCGATATAAAAAGCATTTTTTAAGAGTTTCATTGGTGACTGTTCTGCTTAGTATAGAGTCAGCAATGAACAGGCACAGTCCATAGAGGTAATGCAAAACAGAAAAAACCCCTTTCCTTCTCTGTGAACAAAGCTAGTGTTTTTTAATTCGAAGTCTTTGTGTTTTTCAGAAAAATGGACAAAAACTTCTTGTACTTGAAAACATAGCGAAATCTGGGTGTCTGGGTTAATACTATGTTTTATAAGACCAGTACATATGATTCAGGTCTCAATTTCCAACTGGACGTGACTAATGTCCTGAATACAGTGAGACTGTCCTCACCTGCAAAGCATGTAACTGAGAGATTAATCAGGCCTGTTCATATGTTCACAAAGGCTAAGTCAGGAACCGTTTGCAACATGGAATGTCTCAGTTCTGTCCTGGAATTTATTTTTACTGTGACACAAAAAGCCAGCATTTAAAATCTGTCATTTTCATGAACCTGACATATTCACCCAGCTGCATCCATTCATAGTGTGTTGGTTTATGCTTCTCCTCCCATTATTCTCCCCCTTCTCTCTCTCATCCCACCAGAATGCTGGGATGCTGTGAGTCTTTTATTAACCTGTCATTTACCACTTCAGAAGTCCCTTAGCAAATGACCAACTCTACCTTCCAGTTTTGAAAGGGATATACTTGTTCTGTAGTCCTCACAATTTCCCCAAAATTTGACATCTTAGAAGGAAGGTGCTGGTCTGGAGCACACATACTGGTCTCAGGAGAGCCCAGCCCGCAGTCACACTGGTATTCTCCCACTTCTTACATGAGGTTTCTATGAGTTTATATCCATTTCACTTCTTTGCTTTCTTGAAAACATTGCCTTAACCATCCCTGGGGACCTCATGCTTTGCAGGATGCTGGAGAGGACGTGGACTAGAGGACCCATAGCTCCCTTGCAAGGGTAGAAGTTCCTCCACATTCTACTTTCTTTATCAGCATCTCAAGGAATGAAAACTAAGGCAAAGCAAGGAAAGTTTTTGCAGCACCACCTCTCCTTTGTACTGCTGACCTGTGCTGGCTTGCTCTCAGCTCCCTCGGAAGATCTCCTCACCAGCCCCAAGGGCTATCTAACTCTCAGGTCATGTGACTGCCTACTTCACTCTGTACCATGGACTTTGAGGCAGCCACAGAGCTAAAAAGTTAACATACTCCTGTGTTATTGTTTATATTGCCCTTTCCCCGTCTCTTTCCAGAATGTATTTTTACAATCTTCTACTGCAATAGCCTGGCTGGCTAAATGATGGTTTTTGCTTTCAGCTAGAAAGTAATTTTGCACTTAACATAATGAAGTAAGTAGAAGCTGGTAAGTTTTATGTCTTCATTGCCTCACTGGCAATAGGCCTAATAGCAAGCAAAACACATGTCATTAAGAAATGACATGATAGAGGTTGTAGACAACCCTTTAAACACCGTGCCACTGAAGGTAAGAGCTGCACAGGAAAGGACTGCAGTAGTCATCTCATTAAATGCTTGTCCTCAGAGAGAAAAAGCAGTTACCTAGCAGCGCAGATGATCTTCCAAAGTTGAAAGCACAGCAGTTCAAACCAGGCAGGAAAAGCAGGGAGGCAGGGAGGCAGGCAATGTGAGCAATGCAATTGTAAGAAATGCCGGGGTTTGAGACCTGGGAAGGCATGGCAATGCCAGAGATGTGCAGCGTGGGGAAGGGAGTCAGAAATTGTAGCAGAAAACTGAAAAGAGCTTGTTTGAGGGAGGGGAGGAAGAGTGGTGCTGGTTTTGATTTTATTTGCAATCATGTCTTGCACAGAGCACTTGCAAGTGCTTTAACCTGATGATGACCAAGGACCCTTTTTTTATTTTTTTTAAAGGTGAATACAGCTTGCCAAAGGAACGTTTCTGGTATAGCAAAGCATACCAGGCTTGGGATTTTACATGCTGTATACAGTCATTCACACGATGGCTTAAACTCTATTTAGACATCGTTTTGCATCTATCTATCTGAGCATTTTCTGGGATCAATTAATTGGCATTTTGTTCAACCCTCTTTCTATGGGTACTGGACATTACATATATTAATCTTACAGAACTGAGGTGAAATAAGAAAATATTATTATTCTACGAGGCACAGGCAGATGTGGCTTGCTCAGGGGTAGCCTGCAATGACTAACTCCCAAGTAAGCATGCGGATGACTGGCCTATCCTACCCCTGATTTCATGTCCCGCACTGTTTCCTGTCACTGCACAAAGCTGAGATCTGCGCCGATAGCCGCTGAAAGGGGTAACCTCCCAGTTAATTTATGTCTGCTTAAACAACTGCTCCCGGGGTTAATTTAGCATCTGTAAGTCCCAGCACATTAAGCTGTGCGGCTTCCTGTGCAGTCTTGCCCCATCCTCGTAAGCAGCATTTTGCAGCTTGTGGCTGAGAGCCAGGTCCCGCGCTCAGATACAGCTGGGTAAATCTGCTCTCCTAACAGACTTATCCAGTCTGCCTTCTCTTCCTTGACTCAGCCTTAGTTACTCAGATGGTTGTCTATTTTCTACACTGCTGTGCCGCTTATCCTTTTTGATTTTCTTCAGACTTTACAAAAAGCCAGGGTGTTTTTTTAAAAGGAAAAAACAACATCCTTTTTTTCTTTCTTCTTTTGTACACACTGTTTGTCTGATGTAACTTTACCAGAATTTCTTCTTGACTAGTTCTTGATTACATCAAGGTCAAAATAAATCATTTCAAGTAGTGTGTGTGCTACTGCAATACACTGAGGCAAGTTTATGTATTTTTCATGCCACAACAATCTTTTAACTTCTAATACAAATGACTCATTGCAGTTTCAGCAGGTTATTACCTCCTTGAAATACTAGTAAATTCAGTCTCTCTTCCTCAGTTGCTGCATGGTACTCTACATTGATGGCTATTTCCCATCATAGTAGTAAAATTAACAGACAAATGCTCTCCACAGCAGAAGTGTTCTGTCACGCTTAATATCACCCTGCTCTCTCACTGCCCTTTTTTGGTAATGTTTGGGTTAGGTTCTGAATGTGAAACAAGCTGTCTGACATTAAAGTGCCTTGATGTTTGCAATGGTGGAAAATTCCAATCTCTTCCTTAGTTTATTTACAGTGTTTTACTGGGGACAAACTGCAAGTTTAAATGCTGTGATTATTTTTAATGATACTAGTAAGAAACAGTCCTGCTGTTTTATAAGTGATAGATTTTTCTCCAGAACTAAAAAAATACCTTGGAATATCAAAATCAAGGCTTTAACTATAAACCAGTCATAGACTGGCAGTCTGGTTTTCTCAGAAGTGTTTCGAGGAATGATTTACTTCTGATGTCAAAACATCTCTTGCCATTCTTGCTGAAGCCCAACTTTTCTTGACCCAGACTCACTATGCCAGACACAAAAGAATCTATAAATTCTCTTAACTTAAGTGGGTTTTGGACCAGGCCCAAGGGAGAGAGAAAAAATAACAGGGTTACCATTCTATCTATGCAGTGAAAAATAATATGCCCATCCAGGGTGAGGGGAAGGGCAGAAAAGAAAAAGGAGAAGAGCTTTCCTTCTCTCAGGGTGCCCCAAGAGAGGAAAGGAGGGGGGCAGGAGTTTAAGCTGTCACTCTAATTTACATATTAAATTGGCTTCATTTTGCTCACACTGAAATTTTATGGGATTCTTCCTGTTCACTGTCATTTTGAGAGCTGCTTGGAGTTTTCCACTGTCGTGCTTTCTAAGTCGAAAAGGCTGAGGTAGGAATGGCTTTATAAGATTGCTCTCTGTGTGTAAGAAATGTAGCCAAGGTGAAGAGGTAATTCAGGCTAGGCTAACTTACTTGAGAAAACAAAGAGCAGTCAGGTAGAAGAGGTCTAATGTTTCCTGTTGATGCTCATTTGAATTAAAAAAATTTTGTTTATACTTTCTGTGTCAGCGGAGGAAAATAAAAAAAAAAAAAAAAAAAAAAAAAAAAAAAAAAAAAAAAAAAAAAAAAAAAAAAAGATAAAAAGCTATCTTTGTCCTTAGGTCTCTTACTGAGCAAAAGAACCTCAGTTCTTGTCCTTACACCTAATGCTTTACAGAAAAAAGGAGTTTTGTATGAAATGAAAACTCAAGCATTATCTTGTATGTGCTTCTTGTGGGAGCAGCTCACACTCAGGGTGCTTTACAACACATTCCTGTCTGGCTGTCTCTGACTTCTACCCCTCTGGACAGAGGAATAGCCCAAAACCCCATTCAGGCTGTGCCAGCCTCTCTCCTCTCAACAGTGGCCAGGGAGCGGGTGCTGGGAGAAGCACCCTGCACGGTCCCTGCAGAAGAGAGCAGCAGGCTGCCCTTACACATCCACAAGAGGAGGTGGCCATGCAGCTGCTCAGCTCTGTGCAGGCGTGGGCAGCTCTAGACATGCCTGGAGAGATAGACAAACATCTGAGTGAAGCCTTTTTCTGATACGTAGCTACTGTAGGACTGCAAGCATTTTGAGGAGTAAGCAAACAGGGTTGATCCAGCTCTGAGTCCTGTATTTGGCCAGGTAACACCAGGTGCTGAAGCAAGTGCTTTGCTGGTTTTACAGCCTTCAGCTGACTAAGCATCTTCTGGTGACTCTGATCAAAGGGTTTGAGTTTGCTGCATCCACAAAGTTTGCACGAGCAGAGACCCCACTCTAAACTAGAGTTGCCTTTTGCCATAGTTCTCCCTCTGTGAGCTTCACCCTAGGGAACTAGAGAGCAGTTAGTGGGATAGACAGGCTTGGAGTGTGAATGCAGGATTGATCCTTAACCAACAAGAGAGCACAGATAATCATTTTGCCTTCAGTCCTCAGTGGTAATAGAGAACCAAGAAGACTTCCTTTTCCAGCTGTTCGCTTGTCTTGGTTGGTCACAATTGGAGCTTGATGGCAGAGACTAGTTCTTAATGAGCATTTCCATGCTTTCCAGCTGAAAGAAAGTGCGATGCAAATAACAGGGGCAGCAATCAAGGCATTGAGTTATTTTTGCCACTACGTTATCTGGAGCTGGATTATGCCTGGGGTAGCTGGAGTGCAACAGAGACATTGCCACCCTGCCGTAGCTGCCCTGAACACAAGCTGTATTGATTCAAATGCTTGCACGTGGTGCAACTATTCCTCCCACTCAGAGCAGGGCATGCCCTAGATCCCTTTATTTTCCTTCCAGAGTATTGCTTCATTATTATGGTAAATTGCAGAAACATCACGAGTGTTTCTTCATCATTCTTAATAGCTGATTAAGTAGTTTTATTCTTACATACTCCAACAAGCCCTGTTTAGCAGGGCTGTGTGTTAGCTAATTCAAATGTTGACATTTGGGTTTATCTTTCTAATGAGAATGGAGCGCATCTGTTACATGGAGATAGTAAATCACTTTAGAGCTTCCAGCAGAAGATTAGAAGATCCACCTACACCGTTGGTCTGTCACTCAGCCATAGCTTACTGTGCAACCATTTTTTTGTTCCAGTACTGAACTATTTGAAGATTTATAGTTAAACACAAACTTGATCATAGAGTATACATTCCACAAGTGGTTCAAGCAATTTAAAATGAACTTGACTCGACCTTTTAACCTTCTTACAAAGTTATGCAGACTGTTTGTACTGGCAAGAGGAACTAATGGTTGGGGTAAAAAAGGGAAAGAACAAGAGTCAATCGTCTTATCTTAGCTAAATCACTGATTCAGTGTGTGATCTGTGCAAATCTCAGTCTCTATTGACTTACTGACTTTTTTTCTTTGAAAAAAATGGGTACTCTGATTGGCAAATATACCACTTGAAATGTGATTTTCTTGTAAAATTTATGTCTGCTTCGAGAAGATTTATCTAAGCATGGAACATATGGTACATTGCTAAAAACATCACAGATGTATTGGAAAAAAGATGATTTCTCTGTTGTGAGTCCATTCGACAAATGCATGGTCAGCCCAATGGCTCTTGACTTTCTGTCATTCCCGAGAGCTGTCTGCCTCAAGAATCACAGTAGGAAGAAGGTGATTGAATCATGCACTGTATGGTAGAGGCAGTGTCACAGAGATAGTAATTATTCAGGAATCCCCCTTTTCCGAGCAGCAGCTGCCATTTTGTATTCTGTTTCACACCCAGAACGTAAGGGAACAATTTACTACAAGAATGGTGTGTTCTTTGCAATAGCTCATTCTGTATTTCTTATCCTTAAGTTGATATTGAGATAACATGCATTCAGAATGAAAAGACTGCCACTGCGTCTCCTTACCCTGATTTTACTACAAACCTAGACTGTTTCCATAGCCTGTGGCTTAACATATGTGCCACGCTTCTTTTAGTCAGAGGAAATTTCTTGTAAGTATGGTCCACATCCTGCTATCTGACTGTGGAAAAAAACTATGCCACAGATAATATTAATGCGAGATAAAAATGCACTGACAAGAAAAGAATGGTTGCAACATCAAGCATCACAATTGAAATAATTATTGCATTCCTCCTTAAAAAGCAGCAAGAAATAGCATCTTACCCATTTTTTTCTCCAGAAGTCATATCATGGGGTGCCCAGCCCAGAGCAAGGAAGAATCACAGTATCATAGAATCATAGAATCATCTGGTTAGAAGAAAGAGACCTTTAAGATCATCGAGTCCAAGCATTCTTCTGCACTGCCAGGTTCCTTTGTCTGCTTGCTTCATGTCAGTACCTCTGTGGAGGTACGGAGACAGGCTATAGTCACACCTTCCAGTAAGGATGGTGTCTTTTTAGTTCTCTTGGGTTTTCCAGGGACAGACACAAGGCTACCCTTGAGCCCTCGTCTGAGTTAGAGCAGCACTTGTTCTGTTCAGAGGTTTTCCTTTTCAGCTCGGTCTTTGCTCAGTGACTGCACTGTGTGAAGTTAATGGCAGGTTGTGGCAGACAGTGTCTGCTTCTTGATGTTCACAGTCACTACCAGGGGTTGGTGTGCAGAAAGGTTCTTGCTTGTTCTTGCTCCTGTGGAGACTGAGGTCACTGCTCAATCCTGTATACTGCATTGGGGGTGCTCCTCCACTAGAAGGAGTGGACAGGACAGGTGACCCTAAACTGAAGAGCAACGTATTCCAACCCATACATCCCATATTCGGTATAAAGCTGAGGGATGTCAAGGATCAGACTCTCTTTCTCAACAGCTGGTGTCCGAGGAGGACTTGGTCCATTCTGTCTTGATTGCAATCTGTGCGTCCCTGAATCCAGAACTGGAATCCAGCTCCTGCATCTGGTTTCTGTCTGCTGCTGGGTCTAGCATGGGCCTTCCCCAGTGTCTGACCCCAGCATCAGTGGTGACGGTGACATAATTGCCATTGAGGGGGTTCGGTTTGGTATTAGTTTTGTATATATTTGTATAAATTTCATCTTTCTCTTATTCTCTTTCTTTTCCCCTTTGGGAAGAGAGAAGGGTTAATAGAGAGCATCTGTCATTCACCCAGCAGCTGGCCAAGCCCTAACTCTTGACACCTCACCAGACAGGACTGGCTGTAGAAAACTGGAGCAGGTAGAGAGTAAGGGGAGATGACAACTGTGGAGAGAAATAGCTGCTCAAACAGATTTCCCAGAAAGGAAAGAGAGCTCTGCACCCAGTGGTCAAATAGAGAGGGGAAAAACGTAGAATTACAGACTCTGCACTTGATTTGAGCCACAGATTTCTCTTGTAGAGGGTAATTGGTGGGATTCAGTAAAGAATAAACAAATAAAATATTTGTGAAAAAAAAAGTCACATAAATAGCAGTGAAAAGGTTGGTGCCATAAGTGCATAGGGAGTGCTGCTAATCCAGTGACTAGACAAGCCACTGGGGTCACAAGATGACGGGGGTGTCTGTATAATCTTTCCTTACCCAGAGAAATCAAGTGCCTCTCTGTTAGTGTCCATTTAATCCTTCAGAAAGAACAGGACAGATTACTTCACACAGTTCTTTTTACATTACCTTAGCAGCCTCTAAAGAGTTAGTCGAGGGTTCATGTATTTAATGCTTACTGAAATTAAATGTCTCGGGTCTTTTGGAGAATTTTGTTTGTTTGTTTTCTTTTGAAAAATCACTGATGCTAGAATTCTTTGTGAAAAAGGTAACTGAATGATGCTGAGCACTCTTGTGGGAGTGAGGAGAGCAGGTGGAAAGGGAGCGCGTAGCAGAGGAGGAAAAAACCATGTTCAGATTTAGACAGGCAGGAAATAGGAAGACAATAGGGATACTGAAAGATATAATGGCTGTGGGTTCTCTGTTGTGAAATTATCGTGTCCTTGCAGGCTTATTCTTTATCGATTTTACACCTCTTTACAGGCCATCCATTCATCTCAAAGGTCACAACAACTAGCTACTCGCTGAAGCATGGGAAATGACAAATGTATTATTCTAGCAGGGCTGAAAAAAAAGATGTTGCAATTGCAATCTCAGTGCTGTGCAAAGGGAAATAACTTCTTTGCTATGTATCTTTTAAATTAAATGTGTGTTTACATGTGTGCTGTAACACACTGGTGCAGATTCAAGAAATGTCCAGTGGTATCCCCATTAATTGAAGGAATGCTAAATCCCAGGCCCATCTTCCTCTGACCCAGTTAGCACTCCTGTAAGACAGGTGGTCGCACAGCTACCTCTTGTGGGGTTATTGTGATTCCTGAAATCAGCACAGCAGCAACCACCTAAGCTAGAGAGACATCAGGTCCGATGCCGTTAGCATGCCCTGTCTCCCTGTTGGAAGCACTATGATGGCTGGTCAACTGAACTTTCCATTCACGATATATATAGTTTGGGTAAGAGTGATGCAAGCTTCATCACAGCTACCCAGTGGAGACTTCAGCCTGACAGCAAAGAATGGGGAAGTTTACTTGTCTCTCCTGGTTCTGACCATGTAACCTCTGACAGATCCTAAGGTATCATTAGGTCCACTGGGAATTTTCTCCATGGGACACAAAGTGGATGTTTTCTGGTAGCTGTTGAAGTTTCAAACCAGCTGCAGGAGAAGGCCGGATCCCTTGCTACCTCACTGTGGAGCTGATAAACCCTAGAGCGGAGGAGGCACAGGTCCTGTTTTTGCTGTGGGCTGCATTCACTGCTGTGGATTGCATTCCAGGCAGCAGCCACCCGCACCTGGCCATGTGCATCAATGAGAGCAGGAGGGGAGGAGAGGTGTTAGTGTTCCTCCTGCCACAGGCAACTACCAGCACCACCCACTCTGCCGTTTGCACATCCTGCAGGAACCAAGGAGCAAGAGGAGAGCACAGAGCCATCTTCGTACTTTGCAACAAGGAAATCCCAAGTTTAAAGTGTTGGGACAACACTGACTAGGGAATCCTTCTCTGAGAAAAAAAGTTGCAGCATGACCAAGCCCCTCTGAGGCATATATAATGTGGCCACATGGTGGTTTCTGCTTGCGGGGGCAGAAAGAATCCATCCCCTCATTATCACACAGGCTGGTGTTACTGCTCCACTACAGCCCCTGGCTAACAGACTGGCTGCAAGACTCAGAGCTGGGGTTGGGGGTCAGCTCTGTGCCTCACCTCTGCCCCGCTCCACTGCAAAACTCGCCTACCTGCAGGG
>NW_010398315.1:28240-29123 GCF_000710305.1 Buceros rhinoceros silvestris | reverse complement strand
GCTGGGTTTGGGGTTCAGCTCTGTGCCTCACCTCTGCCCGGCTCCACTGCAAATCTCGCCTACCTGCAGGGCATCATAAGAGTCCCGAGAAACGGAGGAAGATATCACTGCTGCTTTACTAGAGGGCAGGGTAACAGTTAGTTATTACTCAGCTCACAGATACAGCCTTGGAATGCTGCAGAAACATTTCCTGACTCATAAAGCAGCAAAATTCCAATGCTACCCCTAAAAAGCACCCAGCTGTGCTGCTCGCAGAAAGGGTGTGATGGTTACTCCCAGACTCATCCTCATTTATTTCACGTTGGAGAGAAGACAATGGAGTACAAGTATTATCATGTGCATGTTGAAAATGGTGACATCGGGGGTTGTACCTTTCTTGGTTTGATTTTAAACTGGGATGCTATGCCACTTCTATGCCAGAGGCTTCAAAAACAGGTCTGAGGGAGTGAGAGGAATAAAAGGGGTCAAAATCTGGGAAACAAAAAGAAGGGGAGTGTCATGGGTTGGCCAAGACTGGCCAATCACGGGATAAACTCTCTCTCTCTAATTAGCCCCTCTCCCATTCCAGGAGAAAAGGTAGGAAAAGAGATAAAAAGAAAGAAAAAGTTTGTGAGATCTCTGTCAAGTTTGGGAAACTAAAACAGTTTTAATAAAAACAGGAAGATAGATACAGAACAACAAATAAGAGATTAACAAGTTTATATAGGACCAGAAATCTGGTGCAGCAAGGTTAAGGAAACAGCAGTGAAAGGCTAGCAGGCAGTTCAATGGTGGTGGCACATGGTGCTGTCCAGGGCCAGGACCGTCACAGGCCGGGAGCGGCAGCAGTAGTCCACGTGCAGGCAGAGCCGGCGAAGCGACAGCAGCAGTTGCGGCAGGAGCA
>NW_010398315.1:17137-28065 GCF_000710305.1 Buceros rhinoceros silvestris | reverse complement strand
AAACCCAGCCGATGTCAGCAGTTGTGGTAGCCGGGACAGAAGCAGCAGTGACAGCAGCAGCAGTTGCTGCGGGGCGGAGCGGCAGTAGAGGTCACAGCAGGCAATAGAGCTGAGCGGCAACGAGAAAGGGAGGTCATGGCAGATGGCAGAGATGGCAGTGGTCGGTCTTGGCAGGCGAAAAAGGCTTGGTTTCCATCTCCGTGCCATTCTTAAAGAAACACCAAGCCTGCCAAAAACTCCACAACCAGTGAGAGGATCTGACGTACATTGGAGGAATACACCAACTGGCTGTTTGATGTGTCCATCACAAACAAACCAGCCCTATTTATCTTAAACAAGGGCAGGAAGTCCTCAGAACTCTATTAAAAAGCGTTACTAACAAGTACGGGAAAAGCGAAGGCCTACTTCTACTGTACCTTTCCTGGGCACAACAGGTCCCCTTTGATTTCTAAGATAAATTCCACACTTTTTCATGTTCTCTGATTTCAAAGCATTTTTTCAAGGTGAAAAAAACATCCTCTACATTTAATCATGGGAAACAGCAGTTGGAAGATCTGTTCAAGCAAATATAGAAAATGAACTTCAGAAACTGGAAAGAAAATACATCAGTACAATTTTGGTTATCTTCCTCTGATCACTGGCTCGTGCAGTTTTGCCTTGGGAGACAGTGACTTTCATTGACTGTTCTGTCGCAGGACAGGCTCTGCATCTAACGGGAGGTTGAAACAGTCTCCTATCTGCATCCCACAACAGCCATAGATTTTAAACCTGCACCTATTCTTTCCAAGACGGCTTCCCTGAGAGTGCCACACAGTCTGCAGAACATACAACAGGATGAGCTCATTGCTTTCTATGAAAACTCTGAGAAAGAATGATAATGCCTTATTGCCATGACTAGGGTCATGACACTGTTTTCTTATATTCCTACTATATTTTTTAGAAAACTCACACAGCCCAGATCGCAAAAAACCAATCTCCATGAGACTGTTGAGGTTTCATCTTGCATGCACTTTACGTTGTTAAGCTACACTAAGTAACACCAAGATTTCACAGTCTTAATCAACTGTTGATTTTAATGGTTAAGTTTAATCCATCTGTTCCAAAATCAGCAAGCTAGCAATGAAATTAGGATGGCTGGTTCTATTTCATAAGCCACTAGAAGCTCTAAGCAGAGAATCCTTGGCACACGAAACACACCACAAAAAGCATCCTGTCCCAAACATCAACGTCCCTCTCAAGGATTTTCCTACACTTTTCCTACACAATGGGGGGGAGCCATGAGTGCACTCTTGAATGCTCATGGCTGGTTCTATTTCATAAGCCACTAGAAGCTCTAAGCAGAGAATCCTTGGCACACGAAACACACCACAAAAAGCATCCTGTCCCAAACATCAACGTCCCTCTCAAGGATTTTCCTACACTTTTCCTACACAATGGGGGGGAGCCATGAGTGCACTCTTGAATGCTCACCCTGGGTTCAGCTAGGATAGGGTTAATTTTCACAGCCAGAATAGCCAAACCAAAGCAGCCCATGGGATATTCGATACCATACTGACATCATGCCCAGCACATGTAAGGGCTGTTGGCTAGCCGGGAGGGGAGGGAGTTTCAGATAGCCTGGCATGGAGTGGCAGCAGCAGCAAGCAGTGCATTGTTTCCTCTCTCTTTGTGTTGTTCAGGTAAACTCTTCTTATCTTAACTCACGTGGCTTTACCTGTAGCTTTTTTCTCCTGCCATCCCCACCTCGGGGTTAGAAAGGGGTTGGGCAAGCAGCTGTGTGGTTCTTAGTTCCCAGCTGAGTCCAAACCGCAACACCCTACTGCACTGATATTCTCATCGAAGAACTCCTGAAGCCCAGAGATCCTTTACCATAGCTGGTGGTGCTGAGTCTTCTTTTCCGCAGGACCCGGCCCAGCAGGCTGCTGCCTGCTGTCACCCTTCACTCGTCTAGTCCTGATGTCTCTGTGTGGCATTTGCTCTGATACACTTTCCAGAAGGAGCTTTCAACAGGTAAAGAGCAGAAGAGGAATAGCCCGTGTTCATCGTTCAAGCAAGCCTCCAGAAAACAATGGAAACTCAAAGGACTCAAGTCACCAGAATGAAACATCTGGCAGAAGACTATACCTGTGGTGACTAAACATCTCTTCATTACTGTCAACAGAACAAGGAGTTAAAAATTGTTTTTTAATTTACACTGGTAGGCATTGTCAGTTGTGCTCAACCCACTTTTGTCCAGTGTTGTGCCGTGGCTGACCATTTTGATGAGTGCAGCTTCCACCTCTGCCGTCTTGGACATCCAGCAGAAAGGGAACATGCTGGCTAGCATGGTTCCAGCTCCCAGCAAAGTAGGAGGACACTACCAGATGTCTTCTGCATCACTCCAGAGGTAACCACTTACCAGGTTAAGACCAGCAAAGAGCATCATGAACACACTCTTTAGTGTGGCAACATTCACTTGTAGTAAGGAGGGGAAGCGGAGAGTTGGTAAGGACGAATGGGAAGGAACTGTCAGTGGTGCTCTAGGAGCTGGTGCAGTAATCAGGAGACAGGCAGGACTGCGGTTTGGCAAGGAACAGACTTGTCTCTTTTACTTGTAGTGATGGGAAAATAATGAGTTATGACACTATCACAAGGCTTTAATACTTCAGCATGTTTGTTTTGTAGGATGACACTTGGCAGCATTTGTGGGGACCATTGCACCAGTAACAAACAGCAGCTTGTCACTGTAGGCTGAATGATCTATTGTACAGATGTTTCGTCTTTTTTATTGCAAATGTGTTAAAGAGACAAAACTTCTATCATGTTCTCTCTTTCCATACATAGGTTTTCTGTTTCACACCCTCAAAAAATACTGATGTAATTAAAAGAAACAGAAATAAAAGCTAAAGACTTAAGGAACATGGAGCTATAACAATGACAGTATATTTGCAGTCAAATACATTTGACTTTTTGGTAGGACATAACTTACTCTTTCTTTTTTTTAATTTTCCAAACCGACTATTTCCCAGGTTAGTATTGTGCTCTGTTCAAAGAACAGAACAAAGTGCACATTTGAATTCCTCTGCTGAAATCCATGAGAGATAAAAGGATAACCTGTCAACTTACTTATATCAGCTGAGTGCAAATAAGAGTGACTGATACATTTACCTAGATTTCTTTCCAGCCACAGAGAGGTTAATTATTACAAAAAATGATTAAAAATTATTTAAAAAAACCCACTTAATTTGAAACTGCATGATTTTCCAAAGTGCATTTAGTGTTTATTTCAATGTGCTCTGTTTCAAAGCATATCCAGGTAGCCTAGAACAATCACAGAGACCTAAAAACCATTCAACAAAACCACAGTGTCGCTGTTTGGACTTGTCAATGGTCTTGTTTAAATATTTTTACAGTGGTATGACTTGCCAAGTCTAGCAGAGAGGCTCTCATAATCACGTGTCATCCTCTGTAGCGTTGTGCTACTAATACTATCTAGCATTTTTGAGAACAGAACAACAGAAGAACTATTCTCGACATCTCACAAATCCCCAATCTCTAAGCCAGGGTCCCAAATACTAGATCACAGGCTCTGGGAAAACAGCTTTCTTTTATCCCTAGATATGTCCTTTACAACTAAAGCTCCAAGACTGCAAGGGGCACTAAGTTAGTTAAGTCATGTGAGAGACTTGATTTATTTTAGTCGGACAAAGAAAACTTTGAAACGTACTTCTTATTCTTTCCCATCGAGTTTACTCCATATGCAAGAAACGATGGCCACAGAAAAGAGGATGGCAGCTGTGCCACAGGTACTCTGCTGCTGCAGAGCCATGTCCAGGGCAGCCCGCTTCAGCTCAGCCGGTTGTCAGATCAACACCCCTATCAATTTGTCGGTTCTCCACAGGTAACAACAAAGTGCTACCGAGCATTGTCTCACGTTTAGCTTGTTCAGTTAGAGAAATACTCTGCTTTTAACTGCTACCTGTGAAAGGCCGTAGTTACACAAAACGTGAAAGTGATAAGAAAATGACAGCTGCAATTAAGCAGTGACAAAACGATCTTTGCATTTTTAGCAAGCATAACACTCAACCCCTTCCCCCGAAAAAGAAAAACCAATCCAAAACCAACCAAGAAACCAACCAAAGAAACAAACAAACAAAAAAAAAACCAAACAAAACAAAGTAAAAGAGGGAGAAAAAACAGCTCAGGCTGTTTTACCGCACTGGAGAATGAAACCAGCCAAGAATCTCTAGATAAAATGGGAGGGGAGTTATACGGCAATTGTAACACAAACTGTATGGCTGTTTATGGCCCACTACTAATCCTTTTACATCATTTGGGTAGCGGAAGAGGTGTAGGTGGATGATAGGTGCAAATGGATGTTCAGGCAGTGGAAACCACAGAGCAGCCAGAAGAGACCACAGTGTATTGTTCATAGTCAGGCAACAGAGCTCCTTTTCCATCACACATCTGCAGGTGTAATTGAGTGCTTCAGAGAGCATCACCACCACAACACGTAAATAACCACACCAGGCAAAACTGCACTGAGTGACCATTATCCACAATGGCAGGAGGCATCAAGGAATGCAAAAAAGGCATCTGATGGGAACATTTTCAACTGTTGGAAAAGAAAACATACGTAATTTGAACTTTTCTTATCCCTGAATTATCAAATTCCAAAAATATCTCAGAGAAAATAAATTATTTAAATTGCAATATTTTCTCTCTTGGGGAGCTTTTTTGGCTATCAAAAAAAAGTGTGAATAATTGGAATGCTGTAGCTCAAATTGGAATGCCTTTTTTGGATTGCCTTGATGCTAGCGTTTTAAAACTTGCAGCATGGATGTTCTGAGTAAAACAAAGTACTGTGTGAGCTTTGCCAGTTGCAGTACTGAAGGATTACCATCTGGATGTGACAAGACTTTCCTTTCCAAAGGGCTGTGTCCAAACAGAAGGCCTAGAGCCAGGAAGTCCTGATGCTTAGGCCTGGACGTGACACAAACTCACTTGGGTAATCCATGTAGGCTCGATCCTGAGAGATACTAAGTGCTTCCTGCGAGATGCAGAGATGTGGCCCTGGCGTGGTTATCTGCTGAGGTGTCTCTTCTGGAACACCATTTATCTTTGCAGTCTCTGTGGTGAGGAGAGAATGATGTGGAGGACTGGATGTTGCAATATTGTGCTTGCACTGCTGACATGCCAGATGGCAAAACAACCGGTAGCACTGGGATGGATGATGTTGCTGGCTTGTCCTCTCTGTGGGTAAAGGCAAAGAGAACAAAAACAGCTGTAAAGACTGCTCGCCTTAAAGAGGCAGGTACACATTCGGGAGAGGCTAGTCATGACTGACCCACCTTGGGCTCAGACAAGCAAACGCAATTTGTTACTCTGAGGTACAAAGAGCTCCCCACTAGTACCAAATACACATTGGGCTCGTGTTCCTTTCATCTGCTCGGTAACTGTGTTAAGGATAGCAAGCCAGCACTAAAGTCTAAAGCTGCCTTCTCTTATAAACATATTTAGAAAGTATATTACAGGATTTCAGCAGAGCATGTAAGTTTGGGGCTCACATAATGACAGATAACTTTTGGGCTTACATTACCTCTGCCAGTGAATAGTGTCCCTGTTACTAATGTTTCTGCACCTTTGCCGATCAATGGCAGTCCAGTTATTGATGCTTAATAACCGTACTGATAATTAGATCTATTTACATAAGAACGACTCAGCAAACAGAGTCTGGAGATGTAGATGGAGGTGGCAATACGCAGCACGCCAAAGGCGCTGGATGTTTTCTGCTGCTCAACTTCTAAATGTAGGGATGACATTGCCCTCTCGTGGGTAATCGCTGAAGTGGGAAATAGGAAACCCGTCCCGCTGCCAGCCTGGTTTATCAACCCTGCAAGTCTCGTTACGATGGGCGCTCAAACCTCTTAATGTTTTCATTCCATGTGCTCCGGTCACTTGGAGTTGAGGACTCCTGGCATGCTGCAGGACCGGGACTTAGTCTTGATTAGAAAACTCAGTCCGTAGGCTAGGACTGCACCTCTGAGGCTGTGGTGCAGAAGCACCCCTGTAAATGCCAGATATCTGAGCTTAGGTTTCTCTGTACCGGAAGAACACAGGAAAAAGCACCACTCTTTAGTGTTTAAGCCTAAGAGCTCAGACACAGAGCCAGGCCACTGAGAGTACAGTCTGCCTAGGACAGCTTCGCCCCTTCTTTTCTGCTCATCACCAAGTGTCTAACAAAGTGGTTCAGATCACGTCTCCTGAAAGAGGAGTTCATCCCGTACAGCGTGCAGGGATGGAGGCTGGATGGGTTTCATTTCGGAAGACATGTAAACTATTTCCGGACTGTATTGAAAACCTGTGGTATAGTGTGGGTGACTGACCGGCTGCGCTAGCTGTGCACATCAAATATGGGCTGTCCCGAGCGGTTACGTGTTATAAAGCCAGCTGGTATGTATATCTGGTAAATGTGAATGGAGGGGAGGGAGCAAAAGCAAGCAGGAGAGGACAGGTTGAGGACAGGAATGCTGGGGGCAAACCAGTTTGGTTTTGCCTTAAGGGAAACAGTGTGTTTCCCGTGCCCAGAAACGCCTCTGAAGCCCACATTGTTGCAATCACATGAAAAGATCTAGGCAAAAATCAAAGGCAGGAACTGCAGCGACTAAGTAAAACCCGTCAAAGTCTTTGTTCAAACTGTCTCAATTTCGGTTTATTTGGGATGGAGGACAAACACTGAGAGAACAAGCAACATCTTGCTCAGAGAACAAACAGTGCTTTGAAGATTCACCTGACTGTTGGAAAAGAGAGATGGGAGATAAGGGGACTATCTGACAGATCAAAGCACATAGAAAGAAACCACATTCAGACAGCTGGTCTTTCAGGATAACACAACAGAGGAAAATGCAAGCACTGTTAAAAAATAGTTACCTTATTCTGTCAGATATTACATGTATAATGTGTTAAAAAGAGAGAAAAGTGGTAGCAGTAGTGCATCTCTGGATGAAAGGAGCTGAGTTAAAGTTATGAGCAAAAGGAACTGTTCTAGGACCACATTTATACAATTGCCTGCGTTAGAGAAAAGTGGTAGCAGTAGTGCATCTCTGGATGAAAGGAGCTGAGTTAAAGTTATGAGCAAAAGGAACTGTTCTAGGACCACATTTATTCAATTGCCTGAGTTTAGCTAAGGGAATGATGTCACACCGAGGTGAGAAAAGTGATGCCTGGGTTTGATCTCATGTTGACTCCAGGACTGAAAGACAAACAGTACAGTTCCCACGCCTCCCGCACATCCTTACCCTATCACAGCACAGCACTGCAGAGCAGATGAATGAAGCAGCACTCAGCTGCAAAACCAGAACTGGCCTAGGAGCCCTCAGGCAGCCCTTAGCATCATCTCTGGGCTCTTCTGAGGAGTCCTCAGGGTCTGTATACAACACTACAAATAGCCAGAATAATCACCTCTGTGAACTCGTTGACTGTGACCTGGTGCTGCGATGGCCTTGTGGCTCCTTCCTGCCACATCTGCTAGTGAGTGAAAGAACAAGTTTCCAGTATCAAAAAGGAAAAGAAGGTAGCACCTGGCCTCTTAGCTGTAGTGGGAGTTTCACTAAGTTTTGGGTAACTGCGTTGGTCCACAAAGCTGAGAATGTCTAGCAGTCTGAGTGGGAAGAGAGTGGACATGTCCTAACGTAACCCCATCTCTCCTGGACCTTCATGTAACACAGAGCCTCCAGACTTCTGCTCCAGTCCCTGCTTGTCCTGACACTGCTGCTGTATGCCAACTCAGAATTATGTGGTGTGGTGGACTGACCCTGGCTGGACACCAGGTGCTCACCAAAGCCACCAAATAAACGAAAATGTTGTGCATCGAGATAAGGACTGGGACAGCATTCAGCATTTACTGTCTCATGCAAAACACTTGACTTCCACAAGCTTCCACACACTTTCACAAGCTGCAGTTCTTCACCAACTGCTCCAGCAAGGTTTCTTTCCATGGGAACAGACTTCTTCAAGAACATACTGCTCCAGAGTGGGTCCCTCATGGAGTCACAAGTCCTGCCAACAAACCTGCTCCAGCATAGGCTCATCTGTCCTGGTCATGCCAGGAGCCTGCTCCAGCACAGGCTTCCCACATGTTGAACATCCTCCTTTGGGCATCCATCTGCTCCAGTGTGGGGTCCTCCACATAGTGCAGATCGATATCTGCCCCTCCATGGACCTCCATGGGATGCATGGTCTTCACCGTGGGCTGCACAGAAGTCTCTGGTCCACCACCTGGAGCACCAAATATCTCCCTCAATTACTCACTCTGAGCTGCCAATCTTCCCTTGTCTCATCCCAGTCTAAGCTCTTTGTCCAGAAGCCAGATGCCTGCTGCTCAGCTGACCCAGATACTGCTGCTCCCCCTCCCACACAACAACTCCAGCTCCTGCTTTCACAAAGTTTAAAAACTATAGGCACAAACTGTTTTTACCAATTATCTGCTGGCCAAGAGTCTCAGAGCAGGAAAGAGAACATGTCCTGGAAAAATGGATGCAGTAGCAACAGCACAAGCATAATTAAGTACATCATTAAGATAACTGGCCAGTATTTCTGTCTCTTTAAAACGAGATTAGAAGGTACCTGCAGTGACTCTACCTCCTTTTCTGTATCCATGAGTGTGCTGGAACTTCATAATTTTTCTTAAACTAATTGTTATTTTCTTATACTGGAACTGTATAATTCTTCTTGGAGTAAATATTCTCTCTTCTCTTTTTTGGTGTATACATATATTTAGTACTGTGGGTGAATATGTAATTAACATCTCTTGCTATCATGGTGTTTTTCATTTGTACATCTCTCGAAAGAAAAACCCAGATGCATGAAGGCACTAACTCATTTAGGAATTACAGCTACAGGACTCTTGGTTATGTCACATTTCATACAGCAAAAGGTGATGCTTTCCAAATATTTCAGATCAAAAGAGCATAACTTTTCACATGCCCTTATGATGAGCTTTTCTAACTGAAAACAATATAAGGGTGGTATGTTTTTTGTGAATCCTCTGTGTATTACAGAGGATGTTCACAGCCATAGTTTGGTAACCGCTGGCTTAGGAATCAAATCACACTGCAATCTGTGTTCCAGTCGTGACATTGCCACAAATTTCACAGGCAACATTTCCAGACACTTCCATTATGTCTTATTTTCCCCATCGGTAAAATGAATACAGATCATATCAGCTGCTTCCCAGGACTGTTGGGATGACTGATGTTTTGATAATGGTGAAATCTGGGTGGATGTGGCCAGACAGGCACAAGGTGTCATTATTATATTTTACAATCAAATAAACCTTTCAGTTTAGAGTTAGACTTCAGCAGACTTTAAGCAAAGTGGATTAGGAACTTAAAAAATAGCCAAGGACTTAAAGGCAAAGAATGCTCATCACCTTTCATTAAAGAAAAAATTAATTGGTTTAACAGTCACAGAAAACAGGCAGATTTGTCTGCAAGAGAAGAAAGCAAAAAGAAACAGACAGCCATGCAGAAGAAAATAATTTTGCCTTTAGCTACTGCCTTGCTTTCCCTGGAGATGAGTAACGAAATAATTTTTCACAATGTTTTTTAAAAAAGAATGCTTTAGCCATTAAATAATATTCGTTTTCCTCTTGTTTTGGACTACTCTTAAGCCATTTCCCTGTCTAGTTTCATAGAATCATAGAATCGTAAAATGGTTTGGAAGAGACCTTGAAGATCATCTAGTTCCAACCCCCCTGCCATGAGCAGGGACACCTTCCACTAAAACAGGTTGCTCAAAGCCCCAGCCTGGCTGGCCTTGAACAATCCCAGGGAAGAGGCAACTTCTCTGGGCATCATGTCCCGGTGTCTCACCATCCTCACAGTAAAGAATTTTTGCCTAATATCTCATCTAAATCTACCCTCTTTCAGTTTAAAGTCATTACCCCTTGTCCTATCACTACATGCCCTTGGAAAACTCCCTCACCATCTTTCCTGTAGGATCCCTTTAGATACTGGAAGGCCACTGTAAGGTCTTCCTGGAGCCTTCTCTTCTCCAGGCTGAACAAACCCAACCCTCTCAGCTTTATACAAGGGGTGCTCCAGCCCCCTGATCATCTTCATGGACCTCCTCTGGACCCGCTCAGGCAGGTCCATGTCCTTCTTACATTGGGAGCTCCAGAACTGAACGAAGTACTCCAAATGAGGTCTAGTTAGCTGAATGGAAGGGCAGCATCACCTCCCTCGACCTGCTGGCCACATTTCTTTTGATGCAGCCGAGGATGCTGTTGGCTTTCTGGGCTGAGAGCACACGTTGCTGGCTCTTGTTAAGCTTCTCTCAGCAACACCCCCAGGCCCTTCTCCTCAGGGCTGCTCTCATTCCACTCTCTGCCCAGTCATTATTTGTGCTTGGGATTGTCCCGACCCATGCACAGGACCTTGCACTTCACCTTGTTGAACTTCACGAAGTTTGCACAGGCCCACCTCTCAAGCCTGCCAAGATCTCTCTGGATGACATCTCTCCAATGAGGCAACCGCACCACGCAATCCCACTGTCCATGGTGCCAACAAAGATGTTAAACAGCACTGGTCCCAATACAGAACCCAGAGGAGCACCACTCATCACTAGTCTCCACTCAGGTATCAAGCTGTTGATCACAACACTCTGAGTGCAACATCCAGCCAATTAATTATCCGCTGAGGGATCCATCTGTCAAATCCATGTCTCTCCCATTTAGAGACAAGGATGTCATGTGGGACAGTGTCAAATGCTTTGTACAAGTCCAGGTAAATGACATCGGTTGCCCTTTTCTTATCCACCAAACTGTAATACCCATCATAGAAGGCCACCAGATATGTCAGGCACGATTTGGCCTTAGTGAAGCCGTGTTGGCTGTCACCAATCATCTCCTTACTTTCCACTTCCTAGAATAGTTTTCAGGAGGAACCGCT
>NW_010398315.1:0-17012 GCF_000710305.1 Buceros rhinoceros silvestris | reverse complement strand
ACCGCTCTGCGATCTTGCCAGGCAGAGAGCTGAGACTGACTGACTGACTTGCAGATTCTAGTTTTTTTGAAGGAAAGGCTCTTCTATAGACTAAATGAAAAGAGAATTGCTGTGCTGTTTCTCATAACAGATCTTTTTCCCAGTGGATGAATCTTGTTTAACAGAAAGCTAGGAAACGAACCTTTAAAATCCACCCTGGAATCTGCTATTTTTCCTTGCTTCCTAGTTTCCATTTGTGAATCTATTTGCTGGTTTCATAGTAAGAACAATACTCTTTTATTCATTTTTGCAGTTATGAGTCTTAAGAGAAGAAAATATTCTGCTTTTCATCATTGCTACTTCCATCAGTTTGCTTTTGCTGTTTTTATTGTCTATAGCAGCCGAGCCGAAGACTTCCACCTAGTGCAACATAACGCAAGAGTACCACTGGTCCACACTTGCAATATTCAGTGGCAAGAATCATTATTTCTGAGCACACTGATAAAAATGCTTAGACTTGTAAATTTTACATGGAGAATATTAGGTACTTTGGTACATAATGGGAGTTACTTTATATTGTATTTTCCTCTAAAATTATTGATAATGTTTACGTAAATTATGGAGAGGTTCTCCACCAGTAATTGGGGGTAAACAGAGAAAACAGTGTCCCTAGAGATCAATGTCACACTTGTGGTGAGATCAGTGCTAGGAGAGAAAGATAAATTTCATTGCTATGCTGAAAATCATCCTTGAATTATTTAAATCCCACTTAAACACTCTTTTCAGAATTAAATTCAATTTAAATGGGTAATGGTCCCTATTCTAGCATAGAGGAGAATTTCTCTTCAAGACTCTCTCTGGTCTCATGTGGACATTTGTGCATTCCAGGGACGGTTCATGAGACTGGTTCAGTTTTTCTCTGGAGACTTTCACCTGCCTGAGACAGAGTGGTGATGAACTAACCTGCTGAGTGCTGTCTGCAGTTCCAGAACATACTTGCAACTAATAATGTGTCATCTCACCCTCTGAACTAGAAAGAAAAGAGGGGAGGGAATAAAAAATATTATGTGTTAAAGTAATTTTAAATAGAAGCAATGTTTTATAGTTGCTTTTGTTTTACACGCAGCAACAGATTTCCTTCTGTGATAAACTAGAAGGCTGAGAAACCACTTCAAGTGTTTGTACTGGGATCAGACAGTTACCTTTGTAGGGCATCAGGTCAGTGAAATTCCTTAAGTATTTATCCTCCAGAGACAGACAGGAAAGACTGATAAGCAATTTTCTCGCAGCAATTTGGCATCAGATTTAGAAGAATCAAAGAAATTTGGATCTTCGTGCAACCTTTCACGGAGTAAAGTAAAACATTCCTTTAACAAAGTGGTATTTCATCCTGGGCAATCACTCATGGGAGAAAAAGGGTTTGTGTTTCACGGCTGTTAAAAATCTAGTGGCATAGGTTTTCTGCCTTTTTATAACCTCAGAAGGCCGTAATAAGGTGCAACCTTGTGAATCCTTTTTAGGACTTTCGCTTTTCAGTAAATTGTATTCTTAAGCAACAGGTTAGTTTTTCAAGATAAGTAGAAGATACAGGGATTCTTACTGTGGTGTGTACCAGGAAGAAAACCAGTAAGAGTGGTCGTTTGCGGATAAAACCTAATAATCATGGAGTCATGAAATCACCCCGCAATCAGCATGAAAAATCATCCATTTTTAAAATTAATCTTTTGTTAAATTGTGTATTTGTTTTCCTGGGTAACTATTACGAACTAGAAACGCTTTCCTGTCTGATTGAGAGGAGTCTTCGTTTTCTTAGAGTTCTTAGTTGTTCTTGTAGTCAATCATCAGTTATTTCATGTTTATTTTCAAAGTCCTATAAAGTCTTAAAGAAATTTTCTAAAGCATTGCAAAAGTAAAAAGAGTAATTATCTTATTATTATACACCATTGGATAGCTCAGATTTTGTGAAATGCTGAAAACCAGCAGGTGACTACTGCTGCAGGGCAGTAACCCTCACATTAACTGACCCTGCAGTGTGGGAGCAGACTAATCTCAACATCTTAAGGCAGCTGAACAGACAGGATCCCACAACATGAGCGTAGCACAGGGCAGGGAGACAGCTGTAGCGAGGACAGTTGGCAGTCTTTTTCCTCCTTCATCTTGACAAGCAAAGGACCAAGCCTGTCTCTGTTACCCTCAGATGGCGATTCCAGTTTGGCTTTTGCCGCTGGATCTCCATTTGGCTGTTCCATACAGAAAGCACAGGCAATACCGAGGGCTAGGACTGGTCCCTCCTCTCTTCCCCCTTCCCCTTAGTTTGAGGTGCCCTTGGCTTTGGGTCTACAGCAGCAGACACTAGCCTGAAGGAAACTGGCCCGGATAATAGCACCTCCAGGCTAATACACATTCCCCCTTTCCCCTTTCCCTCTGAGCCAGGAGAAGCTGCAGCTGGAGGTGTATCTTGCTAGCTTGCACAACTCTTGAACACCCACTCTCTTACTATTTTAAGCAGAAGAGACCCTCCTACATCCCACTTCAATAATTACCCCAGCTCTATCTGTCATGATCATTATACCACCCTTCTGGAATCCACAGGAATGCTCCTGGAAGCCCTGCACTAGTGGATTATCTATACGCTAAGTGCAGTTGGGGTGTAGCAACAAATTACTTGTCAACAAGTACAGTTTGTGAACAGTTTGTCAACAAATAGAGCTGGGAATATACCATGGCATATCCAGATTGCACCTGATAGTCCCATCAAGTTCTAACTGATCAAATACTTCTAACACAGCTTTTAGTGCCCTCAGATTTTATATTGCACATCATATTTTGGTATTGGACCACTGGATAAGGAAGTTCTAGGATAAGATTGAAAATAAATTCCTCAAAATAATACTCTTCACTCAAAGGACAAGTGTCAACTCTTTAAAACAAATCTGGTAAACAGATGACAGATTGTGGCTTCGTTTCTGAGCAAGGAGCATTCTGCCTGCATTCACAGAGTGAAGTTCAGCTTATCAGAAACTCCCAGGCCTGAGGTACAACAGAACGTACATTGCTAAGGAGTGGCCTGAGCTATTATTATGCCTTTGTGCATCGCTACACAAAATACCTGTCACCAGGTAAATGGGCAGTCTGCTTCACAGATTCAGGTCAGGTTGAAAAGGTTATTTCTACAGCTGTAGGAGAGCAGGCGGACAGAGGTTCAGCGGCCTGTTGATACAAACTCTGACTTAACACGACAGTACTAGCACTTATATATATTTACAGCAGACATAGACTGCCTGCCAAAGGGGCTTGATTCAGCAGGGCAGCATCTGTATAGAAGCTAACTGTGTTCCACCAGATGTTCCCATTCTGCCCAATGACTCAGAAACTGCAGCCAAGTGACCTCCACATAAGCACCTCCGTCCAGCTCCTCCACCTCTCACTTGTGATGCTGCTGTGTCCTCAACCCAGTCTTAAGCATGGTGAGGCCTGCTTTGAAATACCTACCAGAAACCTGATTGCTAGAATATTCAGACAAAGCTGGTGCTTACTCCCTCAACTTGAGCAGAAAACCACAGATTTGAAATTTTGTCATTTACCACTATCTAATTGGAAGATTTGGGGTTTTTCTGGGACTGTCTCATTCATTTTTGATGAAACTCCCTTTCAGAGAAAATCCTACTGTCCTGAACGTAGGACTCAAATGCACAAGAATTTTAATGTCACAGCCCCACACCTGTTTCAGCCCGGAGTCCCAACAACTTTCTCTGTAAGCTTCTTTCATGGCAGTTAAAGCTACTTCTACACCAAGAGGTTCAGTTTGGTCTGTCTTCTTTCCACATGGGATACTTCAGCCATGGTCTTTGTATGTGATCTGTCCTTCTGTACAACACACAGTAAAAACCTCCACATTCTCAATTCTCATATACGGTTACTCCTCCTATAGTCTTGCGTAACCTTAAATGAGCAATTGTTTACATTTCAGAAGAGGTACCATTTGGAAAGGAGTCATCTATTCTCTCCGAGGAGTGAGACAATGTGTCGACTGCAAATCTAAATTGAAACACTGTTAATGTGAACATTATGCTGGTGATAGGTGTTAATTAAGGGTATTAGTAAAAATAGAGGAACTGCATCGCTGAATAGGGAACCAGGGAACAGATCACGTGTGTTTCAGTGTTGATAAGCAGGTCAGGACTGGGATACCAGAATACAATCAACATCTCAATTCATTCTCGTTGCCTGCCCTTCAGTCTTTTCTCTCTTCACCACGCAGGACTACGTGCGACAGCAACTTTAGAGAGCTGTAGAAATACCTTAGATGACGGAATTTTACCGTGATGACGCCAACAGCACACAGTTGCATGCCTCCAACGTACAAACACTGTACCGGGTCACCTCAGTCTTCAGAGATCGCATTTATTTTCTTATTATGATGTTATACTGGGAGAAACTAGGAGCAGAGACTGACTCACTCACACAATGAAATAGAGATTAGGAGCCCCAAGGTACCACCTGAGGCTCAGAATATTGTTTTTAATCTCAGAGTAAGAGACAAACACTACTAGTAGATGGCTGCATAAATGAAACATGACTAAAAATACCCTCTTCTGTGTTTAAGCAGGCAGGCTGTCTGTTAAGGCAAGCTTGGGCCTCAGACAGTCCTGCCAGAAACCCGGGTGCACTTTGAAACCAAACTGGAACTACAACAAAGCACAGTATCACACTAAACAGTCTTGTTCCAGCACACAGCTTCACTTACTTGAGTAAAATCTTTTCCTTTGAAAACAATTTTGATTCAAGCATAGTAATACCGGTAAATTTTATGCTTGCACAGGGTCTGTGTCCTTACATCATACTCCGAAAAGCACTCACCTCTGAAAAATGTTTTCTTTGATGTCCTGTGCGTGCACTTAAGGTTATTAGTATGAGAAGGGTTGGTTGACTACACAAAAGGGTTGTTTATCATTCCAAGGATCTGTTAATTTATCAACACCTTACAAATCTTTTTCAGATAGAAACAGCGCTTTCCATAGCAACTTCTTCAGTTGACACCAACAGTATTTCTTAACATTAGAGAGCCATGAATTGTATTGATCTTGGTCTAGGGAGATTTAAATAAAACTGAGGAGATAGAAGGCTTAAATCCACCTTTTTTTTTTTACTTTCTCATCTATATGTCCACTCTCATGGAAACTGTCAGAAGAAAATTTAGGGTTGCCCATTTATTAGTATTGCCTTCACAGAGAACATGTAACAGCCAGAGCTGACTCTTTGCAGTGTCTGGTCTTAACAAATAACTCAGCACTGCAAAAACCAAAAGTAGGTTGTGAACTGGGTGGAAATGGTATGAAAAGCAAAATGCTGACACGTGTATCAACTATTACTTGTTTTCTGAAGAACATCTGTTTGCAGTCTAGTCTTTCCTCTTGCTGCAAAAAGAGCTACTGACATTTTGTGTTGTACATACTCTCAGTTCAGATGAGAGTGAAAAGTGAAAATTAAGTTTATATTAAAAATGCATATTTAAGAAATCATTACAACATTTGAAGGAATCTCCAAGTACCCACTTTAGATCTTCATTCTTCAGCCCAAATATCAAAATTATAGAGTTCAGGTGTGACAAAAACTTTGTTAATTTCCATTTTCCTGTTCCCAGGGAAAACGCAGTTTTGATAATGGTAACTATTTTCTATGTAGGTAATTGTCATGGTGCCATCACATTCTGATATAAGACTTGCAGTTTTCTTCCCAGTCAGCTATAGGCACAGGCAAGCTTCACTTCTGCTTGGTGATCATCAGGAAAGGATTGAAACACAATTCTCACGTATGCACGTGTCTACTAGTTTTAACTCAATACAGAAAAACAGAAAAACTCAGCAGTTCTGCCTAGTTTGCGTTCTTCTACAAGCCAATGAGCAGCAGTGGTAGGGTGAGAGAGGTGCTGCCAAACAGCATTCAAGCAATAGCAGACAGCCAATGACATTGTTTTAAAGTTAGTTTTGGTTTAGAGCCATTTTGAAATCCAATGGAATAAAGTAGGACTCTCCTCCTCTTAATCTTTGTTTTCAGTTGATTCTTTTACGAGTGTGAAGCATCTATCAATAATATCACTATGCTACTGCTATTTTATAAATAAAATGCATTTTTCCTTCTCATTCAGAAAAAGCACTAATATTCACGGTAGCTGTGACTAAAGACAGAGGGTAGACATTTGCTAGTGAATTGCAAACATTTAAGGAAGTTAAGGGGACAATTCTATAAATTCTGTTATTAGTATGGTGGGAAGTTTCATTCCCAATGGACACACACTCAAAGTAATAACAAGCCTTACTTGTTGTTCCAGAGAGATCTCCTCCTGCAGTTTCACAAGGTGCTGCTAATAAGCAAATATTTTCCACTACCCTGCACTTCACCTATGGCAAACATACATTATTTTAGCACTGACAAGGAAAACACATTTTCTGAGCTTCCAAACACTGATGAGCACAACCAACAGCCCTGACTGAAGTCAAACCAGGTATTTTGTATAATACATATCTTTGCTTCATCATTATGAATTTCCTAGATGAATTTTAATTTGGATCTGTGTTATTGAATCAGCGTGTCAGTTACTCAAAGGACCTAACTCCATCTCAGTTTTAACATACTGAGTTCTTCCATACATACATATAGACAAACAACGAACCAAGCTATCCTGGCCTGAGTGATATGCGGTATCTGGGAATTGGCCACAGTGGATACTTTTGTTATATAATTTATTGCACATTCAAGAAACATTACTTGTAAAAACTTTTGGAAACACTTTCATTATTCTTTTCTCATGCTATGTTTGAAATATATTTGCCGTTAGCTGGTCCCAGAACAGCAGGCAGTTGTTCAGCACACATTACTTGGACAAAAAATTCACTAGAGAGCTTAGCATACATTAGAAAAGAACTTGAGCATTATTTATATGCTTAGACGGCAAAAATTAAAATTGTCTGCAGTATCCCCAGACATCATTTTAAGAACGGCTATAAGATGCTCTCACAACTCTGCTGAACACTTCCTAGATGTAATATTTTTCATTTTAAATTCAGTTTCTCTGGAGTGCTTGCTTTTTGACATACTGTGAGGAGTATGTGACTTCTTCTACATATATTCCCTCCCCCTCCACACACACTCTTCAGGGAAAATTTTTTTTCCTCCATCATAGTAACAGGACACAGTTGTGTTACTAAATGATGAAATTATTTATACACCCTAATTTCAGGACTTCCTCCCTGAGTTTTCCAATGGTCAGGCAAAGGTTCGTCAAGAAAAAAGTGAGACAGTTGTGGATGGTGTCAGTGAACTAATCACTTCAGAGGGGACACAGCAATCAACAGAACAAGGCCAAAGAGGAACACCTTTGAGCACAGGCATGCAAAGAAGTGTCTGCAGAACAGCTATGTTCTGCTCTTCTGGGGAATCAGCAGGCTTGAGTGCCTCACTGCAACGCCTGTGATACACACAACATGGGGGACAGGCAGGGAGAGTCAGAAATTTGTGTGCAGTTACAGAACTGTGACCTCCTTGGGATCACAAAGATTATGGTGAGACAGCTCACATGACTGGAGTGCCACAATGGATGGAACCAGGCTCTTCAGTAAGCATGTGCTCTGAAGGCAAAGAGAGGGCATTGAACTTCACATGAAAGCAGAGCAGAGTGCATGGAGCTCTACCTTGTGACTGCTCCAGAGCCAGTCAAGAGCCTGTGGGCCACAATTAGTAGGCACAACTGCTCCTGTAGCATGTGTGGTAAGATCAGCTTTCCAGTATGCATGACCCCTGAGACTACAGTGCAAGTCTGGAAGCAGGAGGACTTACACTCAGAAGAGGACCACCAGAGCAGGAAGTAGTGAACTGATTTGGACATACAGAAGTCCTTAGGGCCTGATGTCATCTTGATGTCACGTCCATTGCGAGAGGCTCCCAAGGCTTGAATAGAGCAAATGCTACTCACCTGTCGGAACTGCCAGGCGCAGAGGGTTGTCACTGGCAACAGTCCAGTTAGAGGCAAGTTATCATCTTTGGGAAAACACCATTAACATTAGAACCAAGAGAAATGAAGGTGAACACAGCAAGAGAACTAAAAAGTTAACGTGTATCAGTTTTAACTGTACCTTTTCTAGGAATGATTTTGTAATAATTGAGTAATCTGGACTTGAAGTGCTAGTAACTGCATAAATAATAATTCTGATCACGTCTTTAAATTCTAATAAACAAACTGCTGGGTTGCACAGGAAGCGTTTCTTTAGCTCACCAATTGCACAGATGTTTGGCCTGGGACCCCAGTCACGAAGACTTGGGTATCAAATCTGAGTGCAACAGCTGGTGGGGAATACAGGCAAACAAGGCTGTACTTTGGATGGAACGTGAGCGCTCAGTGTAGAGACCTGGTGTAATTTTTGATGTTTGCTTTTACACACTTTGCAAAAGGAGGAGACAGAAAATCCTTGATCTGATATTAACATGGGAGGTAACAGCTTACAGTGCCAAGTTTAAAAATTCAGGGGTAAAGCTCAGCAGAACTTAAGTAAATCCCACACAAAGTAAAATAAGAACAGAACAAGTATTTCCTCGGTACTGACAAACGAATGTGTTCTATTTAAAAAACTGTTACGTTTCCTAATTAGCTTGCTGTGATAGATAAGGAAGACACGTAAGACACATATGCTTCATAAACAGTTATTTATTAAAGCAGTCAATTTCCTTTTCTTAAAATATACGCTAATCACCAGAAAAACTGTAATCAAGAAAAATAAGTTTGTGAATATATGTAATTTTTAGTGTACAGATTTTGCAAAGTAAGTGTTTGCATAGATTTCACAGTGCTCCATTATTACTGTTTAAAATAGCCTATCCTCCTGAAGTTCTTCAGTATTATCAGCAATGCTTTGGTTCATACTGAATATAATAAATAGAACAATACAAGTAAAACAATGATTGCATTTTATCATTTACTGGAATAGCTAATCTTCAAGTTGAAAACATAATCTGATTACAAGCCAATACAAATAAGCCTTACCCTTAGCGTCCTGAACAAGGCAACATTCTTTTCAGAGCTCTACCAAGTTTTCCATGATGCTTTGTCTTGCTTTCATCTGCCAACTTTTTAGCTAGAAAAATTCTGAAAGATATCTGCACCCTCAAGCCAGTTCCGAAAACAGGATAGCCCTTTGTCTCTTATCTGTTTTCTTCCCTTGTCAGTAATGACTTCTCCAGTTTGCTTCACAATCACCAGTTTAGGAATTGCAGTTATGTTGTATTTCTTCTTCAGATCACTGAGGGGAAAAAAATTCAAAATAAAACACACCATTAGGGAGCATTTTAAGAAAACTCCTGGTCTTTCAATGAAGGGCACTCTGGTCAGGATGCATGGGAGAGCAGAAGTGAGAAGTGCCTGGGCTTCCTCAGAGCTTGAGGCAGAGCACTGGGTGGTGTAAGGAGGTGAACAGGGCTGCAGCTGGGAGTTTACATGATGAAACTTAGATCAGGGAGTTCAGGGAGTTGCTTCCTGTAACTGCTCTTCACTGCTGCCAGTAGCTTCCACAGGAGCAGAGACTGACTGACTCCTAGAGACTAAAGAGGTCCCTGGAAGGAAAATATGGCACACTTTTCCACCTTGTTTTTATTAGCCAGAAACAGAAGGGGAGGAACTTCTGTTCACTTTTTTACTGGATCAAAGGTGGATCTCTCTTAAATTAGCATTAGGCATTTATTTCTGTACAAAGATGTTCAAGCACGTCAATCCCATACAGCTACTTCCTATAATCTCCACTAAAGCATAATTCTTTAGTGTAAACAGAAAGGATTGCAGAAATGCTGTAAACTCCCTCAGTGAAACAGACTGCCTACACACGGAGATGTATGCAACTGAAAGATTTGGAATAAGGGACAGCCATCTAAATTGTCCAGCAAAATTTCATCTCTTCCTCTGCCCATCACACAGACAATACTGGCCAGTTCTCTACATCAGGACATGGAAAAATCCAGATAGATTACAAATAACTCGGTCTTAAATAGTCTACTGTATATCAATACAGTTAAATACAGTATAAAAAAGCCATATAAACTGTGATGTTCCATGAACAAACTCAGGAACTGTTCAAACAATTGAGGAGACAGTAACCCAGGAAAAATTAGTAAGAAAATACTTCTGAAGGATGGAAATTTAATGGGATCAAACTCAAGAAACATTGAAAAAACAAATGGATTATTAATACCAGAAATAAAAATAACATTTGAGAGGGAAAAACCTAGAGGACACAAAACATCTGAAGAGAAATAAAAATACTTGCTGACATTGGCATAGGATACATAACAAAGGCACGACTACTAATTACTCATCACATAGATGAAAGCGCACAAAGAGCAGGCTATCAGCCACATGAAGTAATAAAACTACAGCATTCTCTGTTTATATAGATGAGTTGAAAGGGTTTCCTAAGATGCAAAGAAAAAGAATACACAAAACCAGGCAAGGGAATCAAAGAACACCACATAGTAAGCCACTTCAGCTGAGCATGACACAGGCAAATGAAACAGCAAGATGAGAAACATTTCCCAGGAAAACAGCTTAACAGCTACGACCCTGTGTGTTCGTTACAGGACAAAATAAAAGACAGTAAAACAGCAAGGCACATGGATCTATCTTCATACAGATAGTATCATCTACACAAGAATTTCACCTCACTTGGGAGATGCTTCAGTGCAAAAGAAAGAAAACTCAGGACACAAGTGAACCAGAAAAACCAATTTTGAGACTAAGACTTAATCACTAGCACAACATGCTAGAGGCTTGAAATTTATTAATTTTAGCAGGAATTTTATTAATTCAAAGAGGTACTTAAAAGACAGTCAATGAGCTCTGAGCTTATTAAACATCAGATAAAATCAGAGTTTGCTGTAGAGTGCTGCTCAACAGGAGGAGCCTCAAGTGTTTCCAGGAACTGCAGAACAAGTTCACTCCCACAGCTCCAACTCAAATAGAAGCAGATAAATAATGCCTGAAGATTACTGCTGTGTTTATCAGGACACTGCAAAAACAAATTATTTCCAAATACATGGAAATAGCAAAAGCATTACTTTCATCGACACTGAATGTCCAAAGAAAGGAAACCAGCTGTTGAATACAAATAAGTAGACAGAGAAATGGGTTTAGATAGACGGTCATAACGTCAGAACCACACCAGGGTGTTTCCCTGCCCTCTTCAGGTAAGCTAAAAGATAGGAAAACTATTATCTGGGTACCACATCACACTATTCACAGGCCATCCTTGGCATATCTATTCATTGTACTAGATGTTCACATTAGGGAGCCATGAATGAAAACAGTACAGATGCTAATGAACTCGTAATGTTCATTTTGCAAGACAGAACTTCAGTCATCCTCACATGTGATATTCCACAATTTCAGCAGTAGGAATGCAAGCTATGGTGACAGACATGCTGCAATCTAACAGGAAAAGTGAGGAATATAAAAACTACACTTAATATGCAAGTTGTGCAGTCCAAAAAAAAAATCCCAGAAAAATATAATCAGTTTTGAGGAAGAGATCATGTGTTTCAGAACTGGTGGTAGAAACAGGTCAAGTCAACTGCAATACATCATATAAAAGTAATGACCTCCCCAAAGCAAATGCTATTTCTTGTACGGAAAATTACTTCCCTGCTTTGCCCTACATCAAAGTGGTAAGAAATTAAGCACTTTTGGAAGAACCAGAGGCTAGAGATACAATAAGCCATATTGGAATAGACAACTTCCAAATAATAACATCACTCTCTCAACAAAACTTAAACTCTAAATGGAAATCAATATAAGTGCCTGAGCACCATCACTACAAGCACGAACAACTGCTGGGTGAGGTCCAAATGCCAAACAAATTTGACTGAGTAGAGAAAAAAAGATTTGTAGACATTGCTAAAAAATGCAAGATGTTAATATACGGACTTTCTCTATGATTTCCTGGAAAAGAGTTGGGAGTCTTAAAACACAGCAAATAACACTTAAGTGAAATACTAGCCCAGAAAAGACATTCCCGAGAAGCATCCTTCATTCTGTAATCTTCGAGATGAAAAATAACCCAGTAAAGGATACTGTTCTGCCACTATGCTGGCTGAGCAATAATGCAGGAAATACTACAGAAGCAGCAATAATACGGCCTAATGACAGGTTTGCTATCTCAGTGATTCCTGAAATAACAGCAAGCAACCAAGAATCCCCACAGGCGTTTCTGAAGCCTGCTAAAATGGGAGAAAAAACATTCCAAAGCAAGCTCACATAGAAACCATGCAAAAGACTTTCACACCATACCAAGTGAAGGACAAACAAGGTGGGTGGAAGACGCCTTTTACTGGTTCAGTGGACAGTAAAATAGCTTGAGATGCCTAACACAGTTGTAGCGATCTGAGGCAGAACAGCAGGAAACTGAGGGTAATTTGCTGTGGAGACTGGAAACTAACATTTTACATTCCTAAGGGAATGCACATACAGCTTATCCACGCCAGCACGGCACCTTGTTCACATGGCTTCTGGGCAGAAGGTTGCTTACATCAAACCGGAGGGAGGCATGGACAGATTTTGCTTACATTTGTGTGCAACTTGTAAAATGAACGCATCTTAAGAAGATTCAGGAACAGTTCTGTTGCAGACAATGCTTCTTAATCACTGTGTACGTGTACAGGTGCTTACAAAAAGGACTTCTTAAAACCTATTAAGATCATCCTTTCCTACAGGGATCTCAAATCCTGTGACTCACCTGCACAAACTACATATGCTGCGTGGGACTAACTCCAATGACAATTTATCAAACCATTAACCAAAAACAACATTAACCAATAATAATTTTTGTAACATGCGTTACAAAAGCAAACTCAATTCTCCTACAGTAAAATACAGTGATGTAACAAATCACATTCTTAAAGATCAATTGCTTAGCTATTCCCAGGTAAGCAAAAAGCTACATAGTGTCTTACTGACTTAGAAAAATCTAAGGCCCAAACAGACAAAGCAGAAGAGGAAGCTATAATAAAAGATAGCTATGGAAGACAGAATGAGTAGCCTTTGTACACAGAGGGGAAATCTCCTAGCCAAATCCTTTCAGATACCAGACCTTGGCAATGCAGGTTACAACATGAGAGTGCAACCTTTTTTTGCACACGAAAAACCAAAAAGATTACATTAAGGTTGAGGCAAACTGGAAGTCACTGTGATGGCAAGGTCTTTTGGTTCTTACGAGAAGACTGGATGAAAGTTTTTGAGAGCACAGATTTTATATTACTAGGTAGTACTGGCATTGGCTGTGATGGAGTTGATTTTCTTCAAAGCAGCTTGCGCCGTGACGTGTTTCAGGTTCGTTACTAAAACAGCGTTGGTAACAGACTAAGGTCTCAGCTACGGCTGAACGCACTTACACAGCACTGGGGTCTTTTGTTTCTCACACTGCCCCATCAGCGAGTAGGCTAGGGGTGCGCAAGAAGCTGGGAGGGGACACAGCTGGGACAGCTGACCCAAGGGGTAGCCCAGACCATATGACCCAGTGCTCACCAAAAAAAGCTGAAGAAAGGAGGAGGAAGGAGTTGACGTTTGGAGTTTGAGCATTTGTATTCCCGAGCAACCATTACACATGAAGCCCTGATATCTTGTAAACTGCTAAACATCAGCCTGCTGATGGAAAGTAGCAAATTAATTTCTTATCTTCCTGTGCTCCTGCATTCACCTCTGCTTTACCTATTAAATGGTCTTTATCGCAAGTTTTCTCACTTTCACCCTGCAGGTTCTCTCTCTGTCCTACTGGGGCAGGGAGGGACCCAGCAGCTGGGTGGGGCTTGGCTGCCTACTAGGGCTAACTCAGTACACAGGAGTGTTTTTACAGACGAGGTGAAGATCTAGTACGGTTTTCGAGATGTAGACAACATAGGGCAAAGTTAATGTCTTAGTGGGAACATCACAGTACATTTTATACACTTGTGCAATGTGGGATCAGGTGATACTTGAACATTAACAGCTTTCACTTTGAAGCACTTCCACTTTAAAGTGAGGGACCCCTTGCTAGCCTACTTCTAGCAGTATATAGATTGTAATACGGAGTTGCGTGTCTATTTTCTCTTAGCCGTGACCTTTCTGCATTGTTAACCATTAGTCACATGAACAAGCACATCATATGAATGGGATTCAATTTTAAAGTGTCAAGACTTTGGGTCAGCAGACTAAAAAGACTAAGAACAGGCAATAGCTCTTAACCGCTCGGATATTTTCACTCTTCTCTATCTGCCTCCCTTTTTTACCAAACCTCCTCACACCATATATTCCTGTAGGTGCCAACCCCCCCCCACACCTAAAACTTCCTGACTTAAAATGTAAGCATAGTCTCTTTATTTTCCTGTTTCAGAAATTCTTTGAGATTCTAATTTTCACTAAGGTGTACAGGACAGGGACTCACTCAGGAAATACCTGTTTTTCTGGCAGCCTGAAAGGATTACTAGCATGCACGGGGCACCCACACAGGGATTGATGTTCTTCACAAAAGGGCTCAGTATAAACACAGCAGTATGTCTTTGTGCATCACAATTAAAACATCGGTCTCCATTTACTAGCCTTCATAGTTGACATGTTCTGCCCTACTCCTGCTCTTTCTCTCTACTATTCCCTTTCTCCTTCTAGTACTCACTTCCTACTAGACTGTCTTCACACCCTCCTGCAAGGATCAAAAGCCTGTGCCCCAGGCAGCAAAAATCAACATTAAAGCTGCAAACTATGAAGGCAATGAGGAGCAGTATTTCCTATTAGTCACATGTAGCCACAGACTACATGAAGTAGTACAGGTGTAGTCCCACCTCAGGGACTGACAGTCCCACAGTCCGGACTGACAGGATGGAAAAGTCTTGAGATCCCACTCCCAACTCAGTATTTTGCTTCTCCGCAGGTGTGTGTAAGGCATTACACTTCATGCAAGTATAAATGCAGGCTATTTCTTAATACGACAAAATTAATACCCAAGACAATCCCTGCTTCTGTTTCTGAAACGTGTTTTAGATGTCAAATTTAAAATTTGCTCTATTGTGCCTAAAGACTATGCTGCAATTACATACCTTGAGCACTGAACTCACCTGTTAGAATATTTTAACTTTACTGAAGATAATGAAGTGCCTTCTTTACATATTCCAAAAAAGAGCAACCAATTTGAATTATCTACAGTGGGACTTTAAAAATATTCACGAATAACAGATGTTAATAAATATGTGGCTGGTTAACAAACATTAATAATAAAATTATTAATTAAAGTCAGTAAATGTTAAAATCATATTCGTGCTTATAAACCACTACCTAAACTGAATTATATTTTGGTTTAGTAAACACACATCCATCTGCTCTAGGTCCACAATGACTCGCCAGTATCCCTGAAGCCACACTACCATTAATTCAGGATAAGAACCTTGAACATCTCCATGCAGCCTTTTATTGTTGTATGCAAGAAACACAACTCCAATAACTCTGTCTTTTCATATCCCTTTGTACTTGTTTTTTACAGTACTTTTACTGTACTTACTTTGTACAGTAAGCTACCCGTGACAGGACTAGCCATGTTTCTTCACAGGATTCTGAGAGGGCCATTGAAAATCCAGTTAATTACACTATCTCTGTATCTCCCTTCCACATCACTTGGGCAACAGCAGAGTCAGAAATAGACCCCTAATCCATAGCAGCTGAAGCTGTAAGCGCATTCCCAAGTCTGAACAGCTTGCTGGAAGCAGTAACTTCAAGCATTATGTTTCTGTCAGGAAATCTGCCTGAATTCTATCAGGATTAGTAGAATAGTAGTTACCAAACACAGTTACTGCCTGGGGAGAACTATGGAAAACAGCATTGCTATTTCAATCCATTTTCAAGGCAACAGAAACTGTCATTAGAAAGGCCGAACATTAACTGGCTGCTGACATCCAGGAATGAGCCAAGCAAGTACGGAACAGTTCCTGGCTCCAGGTCGTTTGCTCTTGAGGCTGTCAAAGCACACTGAACAAAACAAGACTAATAAACCTGCTCTGAGCTGAGCGAGGAGCTAGGGTGTTACACAGCTCGATCCTGGGTAGCACGCAGGGATGGATCTAGAGCTCAATGAATGCTAGGAGTTACCAGAAGCTCTAGAATGGAGTTCTTTGTTAGAAGAACAAATCTTGTTGTGAGTTTAATTACCCAGTCACACAAACTCCTTGACTTTGACGACATCTTTAATAGTATTTTCCACCATCTACTTATACATTATCTAAAAGGGGTGGGAGGGGGGGAAGATCCCTTTACCAGTATTTGCATGTATTTTCCAGTTATAGGCATTCTGGTGATTCTAAACACCTCACCTGTGCCCCCATAATCTAAATCTATACTTCCTGATATGAGCTGAATCATATTTCTAACACACATCCAAATGAATTTGCACCCTTCACTTAAGGAAACAAAACAGTTCTTGGTATTATCCCCCACTCTGTTGCTTACACATTTCCTTTCCTTTAGCCGTTTTGCTGAGCAAGATGCCTAAAGGAGTGCCCCTTCAGAAACCTATCAGCACAAAAATCTTCTATCCCAGTTACCATGTGTGCTTGTCACAGCTGAACTCCAGCTGTTATATTTCTTTTTTTCCTAGCTTACCTGCCCCTGAAATTCTTCATCACTTGCTCTGCTCTCCTCCGAGTTATTCAACTATGAGTTTTGCTGCTTCTTCACCTGCCTTTTTTCCAGAACATTAATAAACCAGACAACCCTGAGCAACCTACTAGGTACTAGCAACAACTCGGGCTGTGCTGAAAAGCAGTCACTTGATCTCATACGCCAGTAGTTTGGGGTTTTGACTCGCTATTCATCTTGTTAATAATACACAGGGTCTTTAACAACCCTTCTTCAAAAGTCTTTTAAATCCTAAATTAAATATACAAAACCGGTTTTCCTTCCTGCTCTTTACAGATGTAACAGGCTAAAGCCAATTACTCCTCTGAGGAAAGTAAGCTGTTAGCTGAGTTTGTGGCAGGCT
>NW_010398314.1:47173-73316 GCF_000710305.1 Buceros rhinoceros silvestris | reverse complement strand
AATATGCCTGCTGGAACACTCAAGTCAGACCCACAGCCAAGCACAGAGCCTGGGAGGCACCTCAACACACAGCTCTGTGTGGGGCAGCCCACAGGAAGGCTGACTGCGGTCCCCAACTCCTGGGTTTGTGTGCTGGTCCTGCACGTTCTCCCAGTGCTCCCAGGCTGCACCTGCAGCTTCCCAGGGCAGGGGGCTGTTCAGTGCCTGATCATAAGGCTGCTCTGACCTTACGGGAATGTATTTTTGGAAAATCATCTAAGCAGATGCTCACCTGCAGACTCATCTGTCACATCAGTTCTTCAGGGAGCCCAGAGCAGCCTTACCCTCAGCTCCCAGCACCCTTCTGCCAGGACCTGGTAGCGCAAAAATGATTTTGCACCAAGTGAATAATGCTACAGAGTGCACCAGCACAGATGGGTCAAAGATGAAAACTTACCCAGTGGCTTGCTTTTAAGACTGATATTGCCACAACTTACATTTTTTCTAGTATTTCTTAAATTAGATGCCCGTAACTGCTCTGGGCCAGCATACAGCTCACACTGACCACCGCAAATGAGATAATACACCAGTAAGAAGACAATGAAAGCTCACTCCCCCCGCTCAGCATGCCACCCACTGCCTGTTGGAGATGACAGCTGAGCTGTCGGGACGGCCCCGTACCATCTCCCCTGCTTGGCAAATCCCCAGCCTCCAGCTCCAGAGAGCGGCTGTGGGAATCGGCAGAGAGATCAGCCCAGAGCCAGCTCAACGCATGACAAAGCGGACGTCCTCTCCGCGGTGGCCATGTCCCAGCTTGCCTGAAGCATCAGCAGAGAACAAGCCACCGAGCTGGAGACAAGCTGCAGCCCATGCAGTCGGAGCAGGGCTGGCACTGGCTGCTCTCTGCTCCAGGGGGACAGACGCCGGGGTGGCCTGCAAGCCTATACAAGAGCAACCAAATGCTCCACCTTCACTTGATTCTTCTTTCCCTGCAACCCAAAATCCAAGTGTTGCATTGCAAAGCTGCCCCAGACCCAAGAGCGCGAGGAAGGTTTCCCTGCCAGTGGATTCCCAGCCACGTTCCCCTTCTCCCTGGGTTCCCCTTCTCCCTGGGTTCCCCTTCTCCCTGGGTTCCCCTTCCTGCTCGCAGCAGGCAGGGCTGGGTAAGCCACTCCTGGGTGATTCACTCCCCACCAGGCAGAAGTGCTTTCTTGGATACACGCAGCTGGGCACAGGGAAGAGGCACAAGTCCTCTGATCCGGGCTGAATCACTGTGCCCCGAATGAGCTCCTGCATGCAGGGACATGGCTCCCACAGAGGTCGTGGCAAGGTGAGTATTGCAACAGCACAACGCGTGACTCACCGGCAGAGAAAAATGCAATTTGGGGTAGGAATTGGGAACGAGAGGAGAAGAGCAACCTGCTGGGGCACAAACTGGGGGTGCAAGTCATGGAAACACCCAGATCTGTCTCAATGCAAAGAGGAGAGCAGGGAACAGCATCGGGTGAGTGAGCCCTCCCTGGGATTGACAGGCACCTCGTTATGCTGACGAGGCTGGTGCATCCCAGCCCCAGCTGAGCTCAAGCGCAAAAGATCCTCAGCTAGCCACAGTACTGGGAGTTCTTTCTTCTCTTTCAGAACAGGTTCTACCCACAGATGTCCCCACACGAACAGGATGGTCACCTAAGGTTTGGTGCATCTTGCTGAACTCTGCCGCGGAGCCAGGCTCTGGCAGGGATGCACCCATGCCAGACAGCAGCACTGTCCGGGCTCTGGGTAAACCAACCCATGGCACACTCTCTTCTCCTCCCCGGTCCCTGGGGCAGCAAGGGCAAGACCTGCACCCATGCCCCAGCAGCGAGCCAGTGTCCCCAGCGCCTGGATGTCTCCATGGGCACTGCTTTGGGTAATTCCAGTTGCATGCCCTGCACTTGCCCTACAGGGTAACAGACTTTTTCCCACACCCATGTTTTCTTGCTTGTCCCTGAAGGCAAGACAGCCCTGATCAGCATTTCCATTTTGTGTTGCAACAACACACAAGCTCCCTGAAGTCAGCTGTCCCAACAGCTTTGCCAGGGGCAGCAGGAAAAATGGGCAGAGGTTCCCAGTAAGGTAACAAGGCTTTCCTAATCCCTGCTAGAAAATGCATGTCCCTAGTCTGGGGCACAGCCTGGTCCCTACCTCCCGCCAGCTGCGGCCGAGAGGAAGGTGTCAGCTGGAGCATCAATGCTGAGATGACAATAGTCACAATGGAAAGCTGGCAAGACATCCTCTTGCACCCCTCCAAGCCAGCTGGATTTCTTCCCCGGGACTGCGGGGGAAGGGGAAGCGGGTGCCCATGAATCATTCACACCCAGGCTAGCAGCAGGGGCTCCCCTGCCTCCCTCTAGTGACCGCAGCCCTCAGAATATTTCAGGTTAATTAGGCTGGATCATTCGCTCAAGCTGCAGCTCCTCTGGTCCCTGGGGCCCTAGGACATATTCTTCCAGACAGCAGAGCCCACAGCACTCGTGGAGCAGTTGAGCAGGAGCATCCCCAGTGCTCATGTGTATGACAGCATCATGCCAGAGCCGGGGTAAGGAGCCAGCGCCCTATTGTACAAGGTGATGTACAAAATGGAGAACAAAACCCGATCTCTATCTGTATAAATAAACCAGGCACATCTCCACTGGGAATTTCTAAAAAATCATCACCCTTTGGGATGCAAAGCAGCTAGGCCTGGAGAGCAGCTCAGCATCGTTATTAAATAAATTAATTAGCTCAGCAGAGCCCGCCAGGTACTGAACACTTTCCACTTCCAAGCAGGTAAATGAGTCCGTGGGAACAGAGGCTGCTCCACGCTTGCCAGGCAGTGTTTTAATGGTAATGCAATTTCTGCAGGTCAGCCCCTGGAAGGGGCACACTGGGCGGCTGTGCGTCCCCCCAGAAAGAGCCAAAGAGCTCCCCCAATGCCAAGGGCCACAGCCACCTCCCTGTGGGCCCTGTTGCAGGAGAAGGGGTTGGTGGCAAAGGGAGGTCTGTCCTCAGCATAGCCCAGAGCTTTCCCCCCGCAGGGAGCAGCTCTGGGAGCAGCAGGTCTGGAGCCAGCGCTGCGGTCGGGGGGAACCTCGAGCAGAGTTGGGAGGGTGAGGTGTGCCCGTGCGCAGAGCTGAGCATCGCCTCGCAGAGCACAGCCCTACGCTTTGCATCCCCTGCCACTTCTGTAGGCAAGCAGGATGCCTTTGATCCCCTCCCGAGCCCTATCTCACTGCCTTTAAAAACCAACTTTCACCACCCTGGGGTCTGGCTAAGTAAAATCTCCTCTTCCAGCCTAACTGCAGCCATCAGATGACACTGGCAGTCACAAGTAGGGCAGGCAGCAAGCTGGTGACAGGGCAGCACTGTCCTCCCTGCCAGCATTGTAGGTGTGAGCTTGGCTTTGATTCCTGAGTAGGAGGAGGTGACCTAGGGCTAGGCTGTGGGTCAGAGCTTGCTGAGCTTCCAAAGGAAGTGGAAAACAGGCGCTGAGGAGGCAAGGCAGAAAGCGGAAGAGGTAAGAGGGGACTCTCCTTCCCTCCATCCTCCCTGCAGGGCAGGTCCAGCTGTACAAAAGCCTTTCCTGTGTCTCCACCTCCAGATGTTGTGCAGCAAAAGGTGTCCAAGTCCCTTTTCTGCAGCAGCTTTACGAAAATTCTGAGATTTCAAGGGGACTATCAAAAACCCACTGAAAACCACCAGCACTACTCCAGCCTTCATTCCCAAAGTGAGTGTTCACCAGGGAAGCAGGGAGGTAGCCCTCTCTTGTTAGAGGAAGTTCACAATTACAGCGCAAGTCCTTACTGGAAAATAAAATTCCCTGGCATGTTGCGAATAAAATCTGAATTCCCCAACCTTGAGTACAAGACAGCCCACAGCATTCATTCCAGGACCCATGTGAAAGAGAAAATGAGACGATATTTATGATGGCACAGACAGATAAAAGTTGGTAGGGGAAAAACTCCAAGAGTGCATTTCAAACAATGAATATTACATCCAAAACAGCACAAGACTCACGTGCAAAAAGAAGTCCCCAGTGAAGATGCATTGCTGACAACTCCTGAAATTAAATTACACTCCTGTAATCTGAGCAGTACTATTGCAAACAGCTCCAGAGTGTACAGTCATGCAGTATCTTCCTCTGCTCAGGGGAAAGAGGCCTATTCAGACCCTGAGGATCTTTGAACAGCCCTTACTTTTCACCCTCGGGTGAGGGCAGCCGTTCTGCGGACTGTCCAGGGCACAGGGCTGCTTGCAACCAGCTGCTGCAGCACACCAAAGTCAGGGCCTCTACCTTGGTTCCAGCTCCAGAGTACCAAGACTGACCCACAAACACGCAGTCAGCCCTCTTCCCACCCAGTGATGGATGGCTGTTGAGCTTGGTTCCTTACTGCACCCTGGTCCTCACTTCACATCAACCCCCCGCGTTCCCCACAGAGGCTGCCTTAAGAGCAGAGCACGACCCACCCATCCCAAGCGCTGCTGCCTGCTCGTACAGATGTGCCTTCCCGAGCAAACACATCACCTGCCCTTTCCTCCCAGCCTCCTCCAGAGCCACAACAAGCCACAGGAGCTCCCCAGCAGGCTGCAGAAGCATCTCGTGTCACCCCGCAGCTGAGCAACCCACAGATTTGCCCCAGCTTGGGCAGGATTAGGCAGAGCTGCTGCCAGGCTGAGCCACCCAGGGAGGGCTGATTATTCCTGCCAGGAGCCAAAGTTCTGAAAAGGGACATTGTTTCAAGCATGACTTGCTGTTTCCCCCTCACACACACACACCAGCCCGCAGCTTCTATCTGGCTTTTTTGCGAGGCGCCTGCTACCACCTGCAGTCAGCGATAAGATCGATCAAAAGAAGAAGGGAACGAAAGCTGGGCTGGTCGGCTGAACCCGGGATGCTCTGCAGAGGGGCTGAGCCCTGCCTGAGTGCTCAGCCGTGCCTGCACCCAGCTGCTCCAGATGTTGAGGGCACCCCAGAGCAGTAGATGTTCTGCCCCCCTTTTGGGGCAAACTCCGACTTCTGAACTGCCCCTGCTGTTGCTCAGGAGCAGTGTGTATGCAGTCGTAGCTGGAGGGAAGAGATTGCAAGATGTCACTCCCCCTCGCCAGCCCATCTTGGCTCAGGTCACACTGGCAGCTGAGACCTCAGGCCCTGCAGGAGCGTCGTTTGGGAAGGTGATGGACTCTGGGCAGCACGGGAAGCCCATACCGAGGGCTGCCACACTGTCCTCATGCGTAGTCTCACTTCCCATAACCAAGCCCTTTGACGAGCCACGAGGAGCAGGACAGAAGGCAGCCTCCACCTCTTTCCAGCAAATAAATTTCTCAGTGGGGTGTGATCCTATTTCAGGGGCGCAACAATAGCATCTTAAATGCCTCACCCCCAGGCACAGTCCCTCAGGGCTGTTTAGCCACCAGCCTTCCCCAGGACAAGGTAATGGTTTGAAGCTGGTTTCACACACAGGCATCAGCTGCAGAGCACCATTCCTATTTCTCTTTGCCCTGGGAGATCCCCCACACCTCTTGCTCACAGCAGCACTTTCCTCCACTCCTCAGGACAGCTAGTCCCACCAAAGTGGACTTACCCTTATCCATCTTCTGCTCCAAAGCCACCAGTCCAGCCTGGCTTTGGTCACACCAAAGCACTCTCAGAGAACTGATGGGAAATCTCCTCCCCTGTCCTTAACCTTTACCTCCCAGGAGCCACTCCCTCCCCTTTATCAGGCAGCAAACTCCCCTTCTGCAGCAGCAGGGTTTCCCTTCACCCATTCCCTGCCAGCACAGTCCCTGCCCAGACAGCCCCACGTCAGCATGGCATACACCAACCTGACCTCTAACCTTTGGGAACTCAAATAAAAATGGGTCTGAGAGATAAACCAGCCTCCCAGGTTGACTTTTAAAGCTCAATGCAAATGAATTCAGAGGTCATCCTGCAAAAATGAACATGGTCTCCTGCCACAGCATTTCATCTCTGTTACACAGAAAACCCAAACCCTGGTCTATGGGATGGCTTGGTACTGGCTACTAGATAAGAAGCATCTGTCGAATGTGCAGCCAAAGGTCTCAGCAAAGTCTCCTGCAAAGCACTGAGTGCTGTCAGAGAGCTGGGGAGAATTTGCATCTGCTGAGCAAGGAAGAGTGCCTGGGGCTGCGGTCCGGATACCCATCGGTCCCAGTGGTGGAGGTTGTTCAAGCTCATGGGCACCGGCGTTCACCCTGCTCTGCTGGGAACAGAGGAGAAGCACTGGGTGGAGAAGTCACATTTGCCCCCTCCACAACATTCACAGAAGGTTTGGAGCAGGATGCCAGAACCACTCATCACACTTCACTTTTTTTCCTTTAGTCTCTGCTATAATCCTTTAATGAATTAAGTGGGGCAATTAAGTAGGATTTTTTTAAAAGTGAATGCACATGAAAATGGAGATAGGTATTTTTGCCGTTCAGATGTTTAATATGATAATGAATGCAAAGCCCCTCAGCTTTAGGGATTCTCCACACCTCTCACCCAGCCCTTTTTCTGTTCCTCTTTCTGGCAGGCTGCCTCTCACATTTATTCTAATGACGGTCGACCCTTCCTCTTGCTCACGCTATGCCTAAACTGCACAAGACAAGGGGAGGAGGGAAAGCTGTTTCAGAGCAAAAGCCCCAACCCAACAGCGATGGTGGAGAGCCCCGTCACAGCAGAAAATGGAGGAACCTCCTTGCGGAGGGAATTCAGAGGGCACCACAACCTCGGGGCAGAGTCAGCATCATCAGCAAGGCCCTGCACCCCAGGGCTGCTCTGCAGCCCTCTGAGGGCCATGTTGCCTGGAGTTACAGGCAAAGAAGAGGTACCTGCCGCCTTCATCCACTTGCCCTGCACGGCCTCGCTGCACACATCATCCACAGGTTCAAGGCAAACCAGGAGAGCTGGGTTTAGAGGGGATGCTGAAGAGACGCTGTGTTTGCTATCCAGTAATATGTCCAGCCTTCACCTTAAGAGGCCAGGTTGCTTCCTCATGCCCAGTTCACTGGGGAAGGATCTGCTGGCAGGCTGACAAGGAAAGCACCTTCCTAACCCTGAGAAGACAGAGGGTTTGGCTCTGCAAAGGAGGCTGGCCAGGCTCGCCTTCCCAAGCCTGTATCTTCTGTCCTCACTAAACTTCCTAGTCCTGACTCCCCTTCTCCGTTCCTCTGCTCCCCCCTAATGCTTGTTTGGCCTGAAGTATTTGTAAGAGCTGAACATTTCAGTGCCTCAGTTTCCCCACCGGTGAAAAGGAGGTTAACAGATGGCCCTGCCTCCTTTGGAGGACGCAGGAACTGGAAGATGACAGACATCTGGGAGATGTTGTGGGTGAGGGTCAGTGCCTAGAGGTGCCCTGCTCCTCCTGCTCTCATCACAAGTGTTTTACCAAGACGACTGTCAGCTCTCTATATATCCTTATCCCCACCCCCAGCCATGATGGGAGGGAGCCTGGGACTGATAAAAAGCAGTAGCACATGTTCAAGGGGAAACCTCTCAGAGATTTGCCTGGGTGCTTGGGCAAAGATGGGGAAAGTCTCACCTGTAACTCCACAGGCAGGCAGCAAACGCGGCTCACTCGAAAGCAGGCAGTGGGTCACCGGTGAATCCCAAACAGACTGGCCCGACTGGCCTGGGTGGTGTCCCTCAGCACTACTATTTGCTGTTTGTACTGGGGAAGTGCCTCTGCAATCTGCATTTCTCTCACTTCTCACCTTTTTTTTAAACTTCTTCCCCTTTTTATCAAAACACATTTCCGGACACAAAAAGGTCTTGGCAAACTTCTCTGACTCATCGAACTGGCCAAACAGATCTTCTGGTTCCATGGGAACTGGACCATCCAGTTTGTGGGTGCAACAGCCACCCCCAGCTGTGTGCCGAGGGCTGAGGAAAGCTGTTCCCATTGTGAAACATTCCCTGCCAGATGTGGACAAGCCCTCTTGCACATCTGGATAGCAGTCAGCCATTTTGATTTTCTCTCTCAGTTGTTGGTTGCCTTGTCCCAGAGCAGGACAATGTTCAGAGATGAGGCTTTTTAGCTATTTCTACAGAGCAGTCCACCAACTTTTTGCCTGTAGGACTACAGTTTTGTAAACCCAGTAGTAAAAATACCCCCTGAGAAGTAGCTTCAGTGTTGGGAGAGAATTTGTCTCGTCTCCTTTGATGCCCTGTGAGAAATCAGTGGGAACTGGGACAGGGGATTTGTTCAGTAGTACAAGTTCATGGAGATTCGGGCTGGTGGCACTGTGTTTGTTGGTGGCCACCGCCCTTTACAGCATGACCCTGCCTTTCTCCATACCAACACACAGAGTGCTGCTTAGGTTGCAAATCCTGCAGTGATCATGGCCAAACATGACAGTCAATAAAGCTGATGATCTTTGCTTGGTTGTCCAGTTCAGCCAAAGCAAACACTTTTCCCTTTGGGCTGCTGTGCAAGATCCTTCAGAAATTAGGGAAACTGCTCCCACAACGTCCCTGGGAAATATCAGGGACACGCCATCCATCAATATTTTGCAGTCTGAGACAATAGCAACGTCTCCTGCTGCACTGGTACAAGCCCAGACACTGCGCTCTGGCTTCCTGTAAACAAGAGCTGTTTAGCTCTACATTTTTCTTTTGGCTCAGGCTCCCCTGGTTCAGTGAGGATGGTATCAAGATAATCATCACGTGGATTGTATTCCTGGTGCAAGGCTCTGTTGCACAACGGCACCTCTCTATAATGCCCTTGGAGCAAGGAAGTTCCAGGCTGGCTTCTCCGCCAGGCATGACTGGGCGTCAGGTCTCAGCACCAAGCCAAAGGAGAAGTGGTGGACAAGGATGATCTGGAAGGGGAGCAGGAAAACCTGGGGTTTAGGCAGCTGATTAACAGAGAAACCTTTACAGACTTTCATGTAAAGGAGGAGAGGGTGCGAAGGATCCGGGCTGGAGCAGAAAAGAATTTTTTTCCCTAAAGCAAGACAAATTAGGAGAGGAGTGGTCTTCTCTAGGGAAAAGAGTTAGTGGTCCAGTATTTTTCAGGACAGATAGAAGAAACACGAGTTATTTCCCTACTTGAAAACTAACCTCCACTTTGAAAGGGTTTCAGCCTGAGCCAGGCAAACTGGAGACCTCTGCGTGAAGCAAGAGACTGGGCAGTGCCCAGCTCTGCCCGTGCCTCATCTCCCAATGCCTGTGCAATCCCCAACATGCAATCCAGTGCACCAAGCTAAAAGTTAAACATCCAGTCTAAGATAGTTGTGTGGGCCCAGTGAAGGAAGAGAGGCACCTTCTGGAAACAGATCAATCCTCCTGGACAGAGACCTGAACTTAGGAGGTTGCAATTTAACCTCTCATCCCTGCTTCAGATAAACTCACTGTCCTCTTTCCCCACTCCCTAGTAAAGATCCAACCACTTCCCTTGTTCTCCCCTCCACCCTTCTTCACTGCCACCTCCACCAACCTCTTTCTCCGGTGTAAACACAAAGCTGAACCTTGATTTCTCACCCAGGATGACGGGAAGGCACGTTTGCGTTCATCCACCCCAGCCGCAGCTCCTTCCTGAGCCGCAGGGCCGCAAGGAGGGACTTGCTGGTGCCCTTTCTTGGCTGAAAGTCACCACGCCTTGCAGTGTGTGGTGGGGAGAAGGGGCTCCAGCACAGTAACTTCAGAAAGACTTACAGTGGTCTGGGACATTCCATAGCACGACTCAGTGAAGTCCTTTGAAGAGCTCCCTAGCTAATTAAGCCAGGAGGGTTAAGGAGTCTGTGATACAAGAGGCACTGGCTGTGTAGGCACTCTGGGAATGTAAGGCCAGTGATGCCTCCTCAGAAACTGAGAGAAAGCTCCTGCCAGCCCTGGAAGTGAGAGGCTGTTCCCTCGGCACACCAGCAAGGACTTCTTGTCCCCCAGCACGTTCTGATGAAATCACCCACTCAGGTCTGGTGGGCAGTTTTGCTTGAGGTCACTTCCCCATGCCTTGCAGGAATGTGGTGGCTTCTCTCCCCACACTGCCCCGACGGCCGCCCTGCGGGGACTGCAGTCACACGCCGCTCCGGAATCAGTCACCGCCACCCTAGCCAACGATGAGATCAGCCATCCGGCACGTGGTGGAGACTGATTGGCTTGAGATGAGCTAATGCCTGCTCTGAGCAGACGGATGGAGGGGGAGGAGGAGACACGCTGACTTGCTAGCACATCCCATGACGAGATCCGTGGTCCAGCCTGTGCCCTCCCAGGACAGCAGTGTGCAGCTCCCGCCTTCTGATGGGGCTCCACTTGGCACAGACGATGGAAGCAGGGCCATGGCACACCCCAGTACTCTCCGTCGGCAGGTCTTTGTCACCTTCCCTGCAACACCAAACCTTCTCCTGGGGTCTTGCACAGCATCTTGCCCCATCCCATCAGAGTCCCATCTGTCTGTAGAGCGATGACATCCCCTCTGCGGGCTGGCATCCCAGCCTTCTGTTGTGCTGAGCTTCTGACTCTGTCCTGGTGCCAGATGGCTTCTGAGGCAGATGACTTCATCTCTTTTAAAGGGGCAGTGCCCTGTAGGAATCAGCGTGCATCATCCTCCATGAGGAAGCCAACGAGGGGAGCGTGGCACAGCAGTGGTTATGATCCCACAAAGGGCCCGAAGTGACTTGGATTCCAGTCCAACACTGCCAACAACCTCATGTCCTTCACTCTTAGCAGTCCATTGGGTTTGATCTGCTCCCGCTTTGTGCAACACCATAGAGAGTGGGGCACCTGATTCCAGCACGAGCTCTGTAGTGGTAAACGTAAATGTAAATGTAGTGGTGCATGTAAAGGCAGTGACCACTCTGCACTCAGCTTCAGAAGCCAAAGATGTCTTAGTGGAGCCTGCACTGGATGCTGGGGAGGCCAGAAGGGAGCCTCTATCTCCCAATATTAAGTATGATGAATGGTCTGAGTCAAATCCACCCATCAATGGACTTCTCTTGGACCTCAGGCCAGGATAACCTGGAGCTGCTCTGAAGAAGTCCCAGTTCAAATTCGTACTGGGTAAAAAAGGATGAGTCAGAGTAAGAATCAGGTTTGCACACAGAGATGACGTTCAGGGCCTTTGGTTACCACTCAGAGGGTCCACTGCAAAGGGAGACATGGGTCCACCCTGTGCCCCTTGGGAGGCTTCAAGAAGATGAGAGAGATGCACCCTGCCTGTCCCTCTCTGCACCCACCTCGATCCCCCACGTATTCTGCCTGACCGGGAGCTGCGCGGCAGTTCGCAGCTCCACGGGAACGCTCCTGACTCACTGGAGCAGCTTCACGGAGGGAGGATTATTACCAGCACTGGTCAACGAGGTTGTAATGCGCACACAAGCACGGGGAGCTGATTCCTGCGCAGGGCTGGATCCTCCCCTCCCCCAGTGCACACGCTCCCGCTTGTTGGGGAAAATGCTGCTGTTGTTCCAGGCAGATAATCGCCCCTTCCCTTGCAAGTCCCTGCACGCTCCCGTGCAAACATACCCACAGCGCGTTTCAGCACAGCAGATGCGGAGTCTCAAAGGCCAGACCCAGAGACCAGCTCTCTTTCTTGCAAAGGGGAAACCAAGTTGTTTGTCCCTGAAGAAGGTAACTCTCCACCTGCCTCAGCTCTGCCTTGGGTCCCGTCAGATCCCAGCACGCCACTGAACAGACATTTGCTGTAGGTTTGGAGGTGGCCTGATAAACCGGGTCAGGCACCACGGGAGAGCAATGGGAGCTGGGACTGCTTAGGAAGCACCCGCCATGAGGTTGGCCCACACTCACCACAACAGCTGGAGCATTCCAGTTCCTAGCTGGGCCAGCTCGCTTAAAGAGTGCCAAACCCTCAGCAGGGACGAGGAAGAGCATTGCACCATCACACCTGTTTCTGAGGGCAGGATGGTTTGGAGAAACTGGAGCCCAGTGCCACCTCCCAACAGCACTGCCCTGACCTCCAGATCCGTGGAGACTGGCCACTTGCTCTGATTGGACCAGTTGCAAGCGTTGGCCAGGAAGGGTATGTGTAGGGGGATGAGCTGGAAGATGGGCCTGCAGGCACGCGTTCAGGAGGCAGCAGATCTGGTCCCCAGGACAATGAGTAGCTATAGGCATTAGCAGTGAGGCCCCTGGAAGTGTTTCTTGTCAGTCCAGAGAGGTCTGTGGTGATTTCCCTGCCCTAGCCTGAACATGCTCGTTCTCTGCAAAACTCCTTGTGTGCAGCGAATCCACAGCAGAACATCTTGGCTTTATCAAATGGAGATCTTGGGTGGAAACAGGAAATGAAATCTCTGCCCGTGATTAGGGAGAAATGTGCATCCTTACCAGCCAAGTGATGGAGCCCTAGAAAAGGGCCCCTTGCAACCAGCAAGGTGCAATCCCAGCAGTGGGACGTGGCAGCATGAAATGTTGACACCAGCTTATGGTGCTTTTGTTGGTTTGTTTGATTGACTTCTGAGTTGTGCGAGGCAGCACTCAGGGCAAAGCCAGGCCTCATGCATGGCTCCATCTCCCTACTTTCATTCCTCCTGGTGCAGCTCCTTCAGCCAAGCCAATCCTCTCCTATTGTAACCACAGGTAATTCTGCAACCCATCCCTTTCTGCAGGAACAGGAGTTGTTCCCTGAGACAAACAAGATGCTTTTCCTCCCAACCCAGACTGTCTTCAAGTTAAGTAGGAGAGCTGTGAAGGCAGAGCCAGATAGTTTTCACCAGTCCCACCACTGACAGAATTTACATCTGCACCTTAGGAAATGTTCCATTCTTCTTTCCCTTTCTGGATCACAGGGATAGTAACAGATCCACATGGGCTCTAAGAGCCCATGTTTGCCTTTGTATGGAAGACCAGAGTCCGTCTTAGTGTCCTGGACAGCTCTTATCTGAGGATTTGGGAGTCTGTTCTCCATAGCTAGGGTGCTGCTCACCCTGATGCTGTGGTTTAATGAGAAAAGGCAATATTTCTTATTAAACCATCTGGTGCATTTAGAAAAAAAGGCAAGCTTCTGGCAAATCAAATCCTCCTTCACTTACGTCCACCCCAAAGCCTGTCTCTTAGTTTTTCCCAACTACACTTGTTCAGCTAATATGATGGTTCTCTGCTCCATAGCCAGGGAGCAAAGTCTTCTCTGAGAACTGAAACTAATCCTCTGCAGCAAACGAGACCTGGTGCCATGCTCTGCCGCTACCACGGAAAGGACAACCTGGTGCCACCTGGTGCCATATCTGCTGGCAATGAGGTGGAGTTGTCAGTAGCTTTTGCATGCACTGGGCATTTGTACATGTTTTGCAAGGGGATCGGGTTATAACCACCCCCAGCTCGCACCCAGCTTTTCTGCAGGGTCTGCCGGATACACGGCTCTTCCATGAGCACCAGCTTCCTCAAACAGCATTTCATCAGCAAAGCACAGCAGAGAAAAGAGACTGAAGGAGGACCTCTGTGACCACCTGGAAAAGCGACGAGACAGTCCGAAAAGGGGAGCTGTCTTTGTGGGTGGCAGGATAGTCCCTTGCCTTGCTGAAGATCAGCACTGCTAGTCTTGCTAGCTGGGAGTTCACACCTTGCTAGCCCAAGCCCAGTGTCTCCAGGATGCAGGTGAAAGGAACAAAGTGCCTGGCTAGTTGTGAAAGGCTCCAAGCACAGGGAAATGCTGGTTCTTGTAGCAATCAGCTGATGCCCTGAAGCCAGAGGTTTGCTCACTTGTACCTTGGTATGTCTAAATATAATACAAGTATTGTTCTGAGCCCTGCCTCAGCCCCACTGAAATCCAGCCACCAATACCTGATTTTCTCGCCTTCCACGGCTGCGAGACGCAGCTGCGTGAAGGAACTTTCCCTTTCACTCCTCCCAAACGCGCCTCCCATTGCCATTACTGATCACTTGGTCTCCTTTCATGAGACAGCTTAAAGAAGAGGAGCTGATTTGCAACTTCAAGGTATTATTACTTTTACCATAATTTTTACGTTCCTCGAAACTTCCCTACATGTTCCCCTACAATTCGTCTGACTAAACTGCTGGAAAAAATGGACAAGCTGCACGTGTAAATCCAACTAGATTTATGCTGTCTTCTCACTCACTTCAAACCGATTCTGAAAGGCCATGACGAACTTGAAATCAAAGTCATGGTCCAAGAGGAGTTAAGATGCTGTGAGAACACCCAACAAAACCATTTGCAGCACAGAAGCTAGCAGATCAGTTTCCAGCCCAGCACTGTCCCAGGGTGACCCCAGGAAGATCATTCGGTCTCACCTTGCCGTGCAAATTTCCTCTCTCATTCTTGGTACAAACTTCACTACATTTAATCTAAAATGCTGAGCAATTCTGATTCCATCAAAACTGCTTTTTCTGGTCAATTTACCAGATTGCTCTCACTGTGCTCCATCAACAACCTCAAGTAGTCCAATACACCATGGGACAACCTCTTCACATATTTTTGGCTTTGCACCATGAAATTGCATGGATTTTCCCATATATTCGTGTCCTGTGATTTAATTCAGCAGTGTGAGTTTGAGACAAGTTCCAGCCAAAGCTGTGTGTTGGGGTGAAGGATTCATAACTTATTGTCCTGGGGGATTTGCTGGCGACTAGTAAGGTGCAAGCTCACACCAACCACTCTTCCTCAGACAGGATGCTGATGGGGTCTGTCCCTCTCCCCTACCCACTCCTGAGCTCAACTGCCCTGCATAGAGCCTCGGAAGGAGCAGTTAAATACCTATTCAGACAGTTTGAAGTTAAAATTGTCCAGTTTTCATATTCTTGTTTCCCTCTAACTGAACAGGAAGCTTTCTGGTCATTTCCTCTGGAAAAAAGCACCACGGTGGGGGGAAACTTCCGCTAAACCTGAACACTGATTTCCCACGTTCAGACCTACCCCTGTATCTGTTCAAATCCCACTGCAGTCCGAAGGGGGGACGCTCGTGTTTACTGAGGTTTGGGGGGGAAAGGAGGTGGGGAGGAGGAAGGGGACTGCGACAAAGAGGGCTGAAGCTACCCACAGTCTGCCCATGCTTTAGCCAATGTGACAAGGAACTCCCCCAGCAGGGGCTGTGTCCCTTCCCTCGGTCCTGCGCTGAACAGCACCTCCAGAGCTGGGATGCTCTTTGCAGAGAAAAATCCCCCAAAGCTCCGGTACAACGTTTGGTCTTCCTGCGCTGCTGTCTCTCCTTGCTCCCTCCCTCTCTTTTCTCTGCCTCCTGCCGTTTCAGGACAGGGACCATCTTTTTATCCCCTGCCTGTACAGCGCCGAGCACCCTGCGGCTTTTTGGCAGCGGTTGGGGTTTCTGGTGGCTCCCCCAACACAAACAACAACAACCTTCAAAGTGCTTCTCCACACGCAGCTGCTCTGAGGGCAGATTCAGGTTTCCCCCACCCCCTTCTCCCCATCCCTCCTTGCAACACCCACCTGGCAGCTGGTTAAAACCAATCCTTGGGTTTTTCAGGTGTGTTGGAGGGATTTACCTGACATATTCTGTGCTCCCCCACCCTTCTCGCAGTTGAGGTCCTGGATTTCATGGCAATACAAGTTAATCTAACAGTAAAAAGCTCCGCAATTATTTGGCTCTAAGGCTTGGGTCCTTGCCCAGCAGCTCTGACACACACACACACGCACAAGTTCACTTCTCCAGTGAGGGAGCGGGCGATGCCTCTCTTCTTCCTCCTCCTCCAGTCCGTCACGGAAGGGCTGGCTCTTCAGCGAGGGAGTTCCACCTCCCGCAACTTTCTCCCTCGCTGCTCTCAACCTGTGCTGCCGGAGTTTCAGCCAGCAAAACCCCTTCTTGCAGGAATTTCTCTGAGCTATCTCCTCTGATTTGCAACCACCATGGACCCCCGGCCACCAGCAAGGTGCTGCTGCGGGACAGGATTTTCAGCGGCAAGAGCAGAGAGGCAGTAAACTTCAGGAGAGGTCCCTCTCCTGTTGCAACAGGTAAGGCACGCTGCTTGCTGCTGTGGGAAGTTGAAATGACTCAGGGAGCAGTCTGCACAGCTTGGATGGTGGAAGGCATGGAGGCTGCAGAGGTTTAGCCATGAAACTGCTTTCCCACGTGAGTAACTTTTGCTGGAAACAGCCTTATCCTAAAGACAGGGCTTCGGGATGCAAAGGGAGAGCCTTTCCAATGCCAGCAGAGCCCTGGCAGCGCTAGCATTAGGAGTCACAGAAGGAGCCAGGAAAAGCTTCAGCTGTTTTTTGCACAGTTTGCATCTGGTCTTAGCTGGGGAACTTTAGCACGCTGCAGCCAGTGCAAGCAGGTGGGCTCCAGGTAGCAAAGGCAAAGCCACGCTGCTGAGCAAGGCAGGTCAGGAGGGACTGAGAGAAGAGCTCCAGGTGCCTGCATGGGGCAGGATTTCTGCAGAGAGTGCGCTTGTGCTGGAGTAAAAGGATGCGCTGCTGCAGGAGCAGTGATGGCGTCCAGGCTCGGTTGTTGGCTCTATACAACCTCACCAACCAGGGTGAGGTGGTACAGCTCTGAGCTCTGTCCCCGCCTTCATTAAGCCACTTCCATTGGTACTGCGAACTTGGCTGTGCCTTTGGGATCCCCAAGCATGTGCATGATACTGGCCCTGGTGTGTGGCCAGGCAGGAGCTCCTTGCTCGCCCTGGTCCTCCTCCGTGACAGGCAGCAGGGCCAGGGAGCTGAAGCGAGAGCCACCATCCCCATTTCTCATGGGAGCGCGTATGTAAACGTGTGCGTGTTTGCATTGGTGCAACGTTGTTCGCTTTCAGGTGCCCGATGGCAAAATAAGACAAAAACCCAGAGGAAATCCAGCCCCAGTTGAGGGCAGGCAGGAATTATTCCTCACGTGCACATGCGGCGCTGAGAAAAGAGGGGAAAAGACAGGGAGGGAGGGAGACCTGGGCACCTGGAGCAAACAGGGCCCTTCCAAACAGCAGTTATCAGCTAATCAGCCTCCCAGGGGAATTAAAAGCAGACTTGGTGGAGTGCAGCACTCCAGAGGAGCAAAGATCAGCCCTCACACGACAGGGGTTGCTTTGGACAAAACTCTTAGAAAAAAACTGGCGCTCACTTGGGTTTGCTGCTGCGAAGGGCTGAGAGTTTCCAGGCACGTGGAAAGTCGGGCTGAGAGGTGGCCAGAGCCAGGCAGGGTCTGCTGGGGCAGGCAGGGCTGTGGCTGGTGGGCTTCCACTTTGCCCATGGTGCCCTGGATGCAGGCAGGAGGGCACGGAGCCCGTGCTCCAGCACTCAGACGGGCGAAGAGCGGACATGGGATGTGTAGGGAGCTGCCACAGCAATCCAGGCTGTCAGCTAGAGAGACCTGGGAGGTTATCGGAACCTCAGGACGGAAAGCAAACAGTCTGTATCAGGCTCCTGAGGAAGGCTGGGCTGTCTCGGTATTCGGGGAGGCAAAATCACCACACTCAGTATTGTGCACCCTTATCGTCTCCTTATATGCAGCACACCTCACCTTATCGGGAGCAGTTCAGGGACATCCGCCTGCCTGATAAATGGTTGGGGTTCCTAAGGGACTGAGCAGGCAAGAGGTTTCTAATCCTGCCAGGGGCTTCAGTCTCTGCCTCTCCCTACCTGCTCGTTGTGCTCTAAGCGCTCCGTAACACCGCAAAAGTGAGCCCACATGTCCTGTCCAGGATCTGCTCCTCTCCCGAGCCTTTCCCTGAGCTACATCTTCCACCACGAACAGATTTCAAATCCTAATGCTCACAGAAACCAGTGCGTCTCCCAGCCCTCCAAACAAACAAGCATCACTCATGTACGAAGGGAGAGTTCAAAGGAGCCATAGCACCTGGAACCAAACATCTGTTAGGAACTAATGCATTTTGCATCCTACGCTCCTGCCAACTGCTCCGAGGCAAGTCCTGCAGGATCGTTCCAGCTCCCTCCGTGCTGCAGCAATGGCATTCCCTGCTCCGTACACCTTGCTTTGTTTCTTCTGTGTGTGGAATATGCAAGCGCAGCTGCACCTCCAGCAGTAGCGGGCTGTCTTCTGTATCATGCACGAGCATAAGAGGATTAAATACCTTTTTTTTTTTTTTAACTGGGTTGGCAGCACTGATGCTCCATTGTCTATTAGTAAGCTGATGTGCTGAGCAAGCAATTTTTTTCTCTCAACCACACTTTTTCCTTGGTGATGGGGCTGGTACCAGTTTATTAGCAAAGAAACTTTCCTAATTCTTGGAAGAAGGAGTTGCAGGGAGGGGCAGGCTGCAAGGACTGTCAGGAGGGCTCGTAGCTCAGAAACGAATGAGCAGCAGGTTCGAAACAAACCAAAGGAAGTTTGGTTTGGTTTTCTTTCGTTGTTTTTTTTCCCTCCACACGGAGGACATAATTAAATTCTGGAACACATTGCCACAGGATATTGCAGAGGCCAAAAGTGTACTTGGCTTCAAACGAATTTTTGGTACATTTGGAATGGAAAGCTCCAGTGGAGGTTGTGAAACAGCCCAAGAACAACCAGGTACTTGCATTGATGCTAGAAAGCAGGAGAAGGAGCACATTACATGTGCCTTGTTTCTTGTGCTCCCCCAGTAAGCAACCAGAACCGGCCATTTTGGGAGAGAAATTACAGAGAGATGGCCAAGCGCGCCTGTTTGATGTTACGTTGTGGGACTCTTGGGCTGACCTGGCTGTACCTTGGATAGATGCTGTGACTCAGGCAGCCCGGGACAGGCTGGTTCTGCCAGGAGGAGGTACTCCGTACGGCTCAGGCTGACAGGGACGTTGTATGCCCAGCCAGGTGTCTGGTTGTCACAGGTGCTGGAAGCAGCGTCCGCACACAGCTGCCTGCTCCCCAGAGGTGATGCAATGGTGAGAGCTTTCAGAAAGATATTCCGAGCAGATAGTCTGGAGTGGGAGGTAGCACCTCATGCTCGGAGCATAACAAGAGCGGACAAAGACATGCTGTGGCAATGAGGCCAGGCTGGGCAAACATGGGGTTAATCTTTTCTCCAGTGAAACCCTGAGCTCCCCTGGCCAGGGGCTGGCTTTGCATCAGCTTGTGTGGCAGTGTGGATCCAGCAGAGGAGGTGGGCTGCAGCAGACGGGTGTCCGGAGGACAGGCAGGTCTGGGAGCTGAAGGTTTGCTATTCGCTTGCAGGTATTTGTGTTCAATAATGTCTGCTGCAGAAAATTCTGTGGTACAGCTCCTGGCATCCTGGCCAGCCATCCTTTTAAGGAGGGAGGTTCGTGCCCTGACCATCTCATTCATTCTCTGTCCTCTGTGTCCTTACGCTGCCTCCGGACACGGGAAAGGCAGGCAGATGGCAACAGAGTGAAGGGGGCTGGAGGCAGAGCAGAAAGCTGCTCTCCGTGCCCACCTCCAGGCGCCAGAAGGGAAAGACCAGCAGGGTGCTGGGCAGGAGAAGAAGATCTTCATATCAGTGCAGGGACAGGTCTGTGGGTGAGTGACAATTGCCTGGTAGGAGAGAAAGAAGTGAGGGAGGAGGCATGGGGGCCAGAGCTGTGCTGCAGGGCCAGGAGAAGTAGAGTGGTTCACATCTTGCTGAGCACCAGGGCTCCTCACCTGCCTCCAGCTGGGTACACAGTTCCTCATCCAGCTCTTCATGCCAAGATGCCCTTGGATTCCTTCCCAACAAATTTTGCAGATCGTAGGGCAACATCGTAGGGTAACGTATGTCCCCACAGGGAATCGCGGAAAGGCACTGGAGGGCTACTGACACTCAGGTGATGTGGCCGCTGTCTTCGTTGCAAACGTCCAGGTTGAGATATGTGCAGTTGAGGACTCATGGTGTCAAACAGCTCAGGGTCAGAGCCCCTTTGAACACCAGGCAGAGCAGCTCCTCTCTCCAGACTGGGCTGGGAGCTGAGCCCAGTCTGGATTCACAGCTTGTGGGGGGGCATCAGATGGGAGTTGTGTGCTGGGATCCCAGAAAGGATCTCACAGGCTTTGCAGCACCTAAACAAACAGCTGTTTTGTGAGCAGCAGAATTCATGAAGCTTGGTTGCCTGGGGCGCTCTCTCTTGTGTGGATTCTCTGATGTCTAATAATTGGGTTGGGCTCCCATTAGAGACTTTTCTTCCAGCTGGGAGTCCTAATTTGGATTTCTCTCCTCTCTCCTGCTTCTTTTCACAAGCGTGTGCAAACCTAACTCCTTTCAAGTCTTTACCTATCTGGCTAAATTTGGCTGAAACTGGCCAGTGGATCCAAAACGTAGCAGAGAGGACTGAGAATGTGGTCCCATACGCCAGCTTCCCTCAGCGGTTTGCAGACAGGGGAGTGATTATCAGCACAAGGTAATCTGTGTCCCAAGCATGAGGAAAACCTGAAAGGCTCCCTGTGAGTTTTGGCAGAAGAAAGCAGTCAAGAAGGAGACCAGAGTCCCTTGGTGGGCTCTCACAGCTTTTGCTGGGCTAGTCAGTTTGCAGTGACTGAGGTATGTAGCTCCACGGGAGCTCAATCCTAGAGAGAGGCGCACAGTCCCAGCAGCAGCAGAGTTGGGGCACATTCATACAAGCACCTGGCACGCTGCAGCGGGCTCTTGTGCCAACATGTTTGGGAGCCGCACTACAGTGCCCAGCCCCTGGGCCCCTCACACGCTGCCTGGTGAGCAGCTCCCACAGAGCCCCCTTCCCACTGGCACTAGCCATCTCCAGCCCCAGGGTTGTTTCTTTTCGCAGCAGCAGGTACCCCATTCCCATCAAAGCCACCAGCAGGATCTGCTGTTTCCTCCGTCTCCTGGCTGTCCTAGCTGCCATCCTTGGCCAAGGAGATAGTTACCACCCCTCAACGCTTCCCTGGTTATCTGTGCAAGGCAGCGGTGCTACAAGATTCCCTCACCCCCCAGGCCTACTCCAGCAACCCCAGACCCCCTCTGAGGGCTCCACAGCTCTGGAGCTGTGTAATTAACTCTTGCTCTAGAATGTTGCAATGCCAAGACAGATAAAGATCACTGACCCTTATAACCCTGTGGGGAGTTCAAGCCTGTTCAAGTTCTCCCGTGCCTAACAGACGAGCTCCTGGAGACTTACAATAATGACAGAGAAACCTCAGCTATGTGACATATCTGAGCTGAGCTTAGATGTTGGCAGCTGTACAAAGTCAGGCTCTTCCTGGGTGCCTCACGAAGCATAGGACAGAAATGCACATTGCAGATGGGAAGGTGACAAGAGAAACCCGTCAGCTTCAGGTACAAGGTGATGTCTTGCTTAGGGACAAAGAATGGCTTGGAGGCAAAGACACGTAGCGCCTGCTTGCTTCAGAGGAGGAGCGAACCAGGGCAGCGGGTAAAGCCGCAGGGCACGGGCAAAGCCATGAGGATGGGGCAATGGGCACGATGTCCAAGGGAGAAAGGAGTGAGCAGCTGGCTGGGGGGGGCCACAGTAAGATGGTGAGGAGGAAATGCCCTCAGAGCCAGTCCAGTCTAAGCATCCAATTTATGAACAATTAGCATGGTGATAAAGGTAGCAGCAAAAGGATTCAGCTGTACAGGGGAAGGAGGACTTGGACATCAGAGTAACTAAATACTTCCCAGCCGTCCTTCCCATGTGGAAAATCATTCCATTCTTTCTTCTCCTGTGCAATTAATCCATGTGTTGTTGCACATCTGCCTTCACCACTCCAGGGACAGTGTCCCACCATGCTTCCACTGTCAGCCCTGAATGGTGGTCCTAGTATGACTCCTCACAGGTCCACTGGCTGCGGCAGGCTAGACCCAGGGAAGGCAGCACTGCCTCAGAATGAAACATTTTTTACCAGCCGCTGCAGCAGTGCAGCTTGAGAAGAGAAAAAGCGTGTCCAAGCACCAAGCCAGGCCTAACAACCTGGGGCCCAGATTGCCCCACACAAGTCAATGAGTCTCAGGCTTCTTCCAAACTCTCTGAAGACGGTCTCTGTTCTCCCAGCACCCCCTTAGAGGCTGCTGGTTCAAGCTCCCCAGGGTATCCAAACTCCCCAGGGTTAAGGCATCACCTGGCCCAGGTGGCAGATGATGGGATGAGCATCTCCATGGTGCTTGTAGGACTATATCTATTCTGCTCAAGGACCTGTGTGTGATCCCCTTGCCACACCAGGTGGTCCAAGAAAGAGTCATTGCTCCACATACAGTGTTACACTCATTAATCCATGGCTTTCCACAACTTTATGGCTGAGCAGCCCCCAGTACAGCCCACCCTGTCTGCACACAGCCGCTTTATCACCAGGAACAGAGCTGCACCATGAGATCATTACGGCACAGGGTCTGGGCACTGCCCATGGGCCCCTCGCTGCGCGACAAGAGCAGCATTTCACAGGTTGCTCCGAGCAAGGGCAGACCTCAGTTGTAAAAGGCACGCGCACCAGGTTTTAAACGATCAGCCGCCTTGCTCCAGGCTGTCTAGCAATCTGGAAACAATTTCCAAAGGTCTATCCAAGTCATTTGGAGATTGGAAAGCTGAGATGGGGAAGGAACAGCCCAACCATGCCCTGGTGGAATCTGCAAGTCCAGCAAAAAGCTGTACCCGCAAAAAGAGAGTCTCCAAGCAGGCTGGTGCAGAACACAGTTCTGCAAACTTCAGCCCTAAGAAAACCATCCACAGGCACTGGAAAACCCCGAGACACACTGAGGGAGGAAACGCCGTAACTTCAGGGGCTCTTTTCATTAGTTTCTGGCTTTATGTAGTACCTCCAGGATTTATTTCTTCTGCTTTGCTGCAAACCCAAGCAGCAACTGCACAACTGAATGCAGGAACAGGATATCCAAGGACAGGGCCAGCTGCTAGCCCGGATTCAACATCCCATTCAAAGAAATGCTGCCAAGATCACAGGAACAGTTTTGTGCCACAGCTTGGGAAGGGATGGGTTGGTTTGTTTTTCAAAGCCCAAGAAAATTGTTCAAAAAATACCCATCTCCCCACAGAATTCAAACCCCACATGCCCAGCTTTGTGAGCAACCAGCGGGGAACTCACCAAAACTGAGCAAGGCACCAAATGGAAAAGGATCCAATTCCCATCAGCATTGCTGTGGCAGAGGAGAGGGCAAACATTAACCAAGCAGCCCAGCCCCCCCGCACAGAGTGTGCACAGGTTATTTCAGCACTGGGAATCAAAACATCCCACAGGCGTGGCTCGCTGCCTGTACAAGAAGCATCCTTTTTAATCTGTGACTTTCTGACATTAAAAACTCAAGGGCTGCTTTCTGGTTGATCCTATTTGGTAGGCAGCTGTGAGGACATTGCCTCAGCTGCAGGCATGATTTACTTCCTTTACTCTCTGTCTCTACTCCCCAATGACCCACCATTAAACTGTCCCATCACTGATTATTTGAACAACCAAGGACATCTCCCTTCACCCCCCAGCTCCTAGTGCTTGTAGCCTCCAAAGATGGTGATGTGCTTGGGGATGATTTTGATCAGTGCCTGTCCTGGGATGTGTGTGTATGTATCTTGTAGTGAAGGAAAAAAGGGACAGAGAGTGGAGGGAGGTGGGAAAGAGAGTGAAAGAAAGAGAGTTTGGAATGCATGCTGGCAAAAGAGCGGTAAGGGAAGAGTTGTCCTTCTCTTCCCATTAAAATGTTCTGCTCCCAAAACTTTGGACCAAGCCCCCACCACAGCTAGCAAGGGGAATACTCCTTTTGGTGCACTCAGCACTCGCCTTGTTTTGTGTTTTGGGTTCTTGCTGTGTTTAAACGCTCCCCTTGAAGGGAATCGAAAGGTGGGGCTGGGGCCACACCTGCCTCCTGGCAGGTTGCAGCCCTTCTCTGCTATGTGGCTGACAAACACAACAGCCTACACATCACAGGAGACCCCCAGAAGGTCAATCATACACTGTAAGAAAGCCAGACAAAGAGACATCTAATCATTGTAACCAGAGCTGATCATTTTTTTTTTCTTTCTTATACGTGTCACAGATTCTATCCCACCCCAGCTCACGCCCCAGCCACTCACCCCAGCCGGCAGAAGTAGCCATGCCCTGCACTGATCCCCCATCTCCACAGCCTCCCCACGCACACACTTTGAACCTCAGTGCTGTGTTTGTTCCTTCATTTCAGACCAACAGATTTGGGCATGCCTTTGACAGAGGATCACAATTTGGATGTTAAATTTAGACGCGCGCTTAGGCTCTGATTAGAGACACCCCGCATGTTTATTAACTCTGTGGGGAGGTTGCATCTACAGGACTGAGGGCAAAGCCCCTCGAGGCTCTCTGATCCTCCCCTCATGATTAGGAGACCAGGTTGAATCACCACATAATGATGCCCTGGTATTTCCCTCATTTGGGATCATGCCTTACCTTCCTCACTCCATCCCACTGATCAGCTTTCTCCAACACATCGGCCTCCCCACGTGCAACCAGCTCCAGGAGAGCATCTGTGCCCAGGGGAGCCATGAAACAGAGAAACAGAGAGCTTTCAGGAGCAGAAATAACTGATCCCACGAGAGGCAAGACCAGAGGTAGGTGAGGGCGCTTGAGTGTGTAATGCTTGCAGCTGATGTGGCAGCCCTGAAATGGGTATGGCCCTCGTGGTGGGTCTCATGGATCATGTACTAATTACTGTCAGCACAAGGACGTGGAGTAGCACAGCTCAGAAAACCAGTAGAAATATTTCTCTGAATCTACAGGAAAGATCTGTTGCAGGTGCAGTTAATTTCATCCAATTTCTACATGGATTTCTACATGAACATCCTTGAATGCCACTGGAAGGACCCTTAAGTTTGGCAGTGCTGCCCCTCCTTGGCAGCCACCTACATCTGGGATTTTAAGGTCTTGATTTTATGACATTTTCATGTTATAAACATCTTTCCCACCCTCAGCACAAGAGCTGTAGGAACCCACCTCTTTTCTGCTGATTATTGACACCTTCCAGGGGTGGTTTCAGTGGGACTTTCCCTGAAGTTGAGCCAAGGCAGTAGGTAACTAGATTTGCTCTCTCTTCAGACCATGCCCCATTTTTCTGCTGAGCTTCACCACGGCCTTTGTAAATGTCCCAGTCCCGCTTCTGGATGGTTGTGCATAGTGAATGTGGTGTAAATGATCCCAGAAGCAGGAGACAGAGCAGGGACTGTACAACTATGTCCTGGGAGATCTATCACTCTTCAAATTACATTAACACCATGCTGTAGAAAGAGAAACAAGACACCCACCGTGTCATTGTTTCCCAGTGCACCCTACTAAAGAAGAAACTGCAGGCTACAAGTATTAGGTGATGGTTTCCAGTCTTGGGGTGGGAAGCTGTGAGCTTTCCCAGGACACTCAGCTGGAATAGGCCAACTCTTGAAGGACACTAGTGTCACCAATCCTCTCCATCTCATTCTTTTATCAAAGGATAAAATAAGGGAGGACAAACATGGGCTTGTGTGGAACTGTTCAGACCATGATGGGCTTTCTCAGTTATATCAGTATAGAAACTGTCCATGCACATGGAGTATTAAAGGTGATGAAATATCACGTCTCAGAGCACTGGCAGTTGCTGTCAGAGGACATGACGGGTTCTCTGTGCTAATGCTTGGGCTTTGAGTCCCACCACAAAGAGAAACTATTGGACTCCAAAAGCTGATAGTGATGCCTCCTAGAAAATTCTCCCCAACTTTTGGTTGCACCTTTCAAAATTTCAGATCATTTCCAGAGGAAATGAGGCTTCTGTCTCATGCCCCATGTGCGTAGTTACTCTCCATCCCTTATAATAACTGCTGAAGCCATTGATTGCTTTCAGCCTGGCTTGTAATTGAGAGCAAAGCTCTCAGAAATATGAGGTCATGACAGGTTTTGCAAAATAATTAGCTGGACAGAGGAGTAAAACACTGCTAATGCCCCCACAGAGGAAAAAACAGCAGTGTAAGTGAAGCCCTTGTTAGATGTCAGGAAATCTACAGGCAAGACTGAGGTTAAGGACATTCCAGGAGAGATTCAGAAGAGAGTTTGCATCTTATTAAATGCCAGAAAACCCACTCCTTGCTCAAGGTTATCCTCCCATATGGAATTGCTGGTGCCCAAGAAGGCATGTGCTCTAGCTCCAGCTTTTCTTGTGGTTGTGGAGTTCATAATGTCTCTGCCTTGTGGGTTCTCTGATGTCTTATAAGAGATGAGTTCACATTGCCATTTCAGTACAATTCAATTAAAAAGTCAATTAGCCCAGATACAAAGAGATCGTCTTCATTAATTCTGCTCTTCATGGAACAGCACAGAGTTTGTTACTGTTTTATTCTGCTGTCTTATTCTACTCTAAATTGTATGTGACTTTTCCTGCTCCCCTCTCCTACTAGACACACGCACACGCAGCATGCATACA
>NW_010398314.1:30955-47070 GCF_000710305.1 Buceros rhinoceros silvestris | reverse complement strand
AAATGTTGGAAGGGAGCAGCTCTGGGCAAGTCCCTACATGCTGCAAAACTCTTCAGCGTTGTTAAGTAACAAGCAGAGGTTTTAAGAACATGGTTTTCAGCTTTTCAGAAGGAACCACATGCCTTTCTGGATCACCTAGCCCTGTCCTCCCAAGATTTTCTTTCATTTGCTGTGCACTTGGTACTACGCTCTATTTCCTAGAAGTGAAATATCATTACAAAAAATTAGTCTGAATTTTGTCAAATCTGAATCGAGCTGGCTTCTCTGCAAACTCTGGTCATTTCACTTCAGCTTCAGACCATTTGTTTCATAAAGAATGACCACAACAGAGAGATTGCTGGATGGCTGGCATCTATTTACCAAGGAAAAAGGGATTTGGAGGCAGTATGACATTTACAGCTTGTATTTATTGGTAATTAGATATCCCAGTCAGAAAATATGACACATATTGTTAGTCAGACTCCAATAATTTGTTCCTAACATTCGACTTGACTTACAGATTGAACTAGTTCTGGCTGTTAAAGAGATGAGTCTTGAAAAAGTGTCTGGAAAAACTAGTCTTCCCTGTTTAAATTAGGAATGTGCCAAATGACTGGCAGGTATTTGATATATAATTTAAATTTAAAAGAGGAAGAAACAGTTCTAGATAAAGATCTCCTGGAATATCTAGGGGAAACATATGCACCTATATTTAGCTTATCCCTGGTTTCAACCCCTAAATGCACACACAGCAGCATGCACTTAGTTTTTGAAAAGAATACGCCTTGATCCTGTAATAAGCTCCGCAAAGTTCACTAATAAAGTTTCATTCTTGGTATTCACGTATGTGCTCCCCAGTTGCTTCTTTGATACACCTTGTTCACAAAGATAAATCACGGAGCCACAGACGTTCAGGGGTTGTTAGAGACGGATGGCGGGTGGTCATGGATGGCAGATCCTCCTCAGGAATCCTGACCCTGGGGCTTTGCCGTGAGAAGGGAGGAACCAAAGAGATTACTCAACGGCTGAGGGTGACATGGTCAAAGTGCCTTGCTAGAAATCTGCTCTTTCAAGCAACGTAGAGAAGGCAAACAGAGCCAGGGCTCTGAATGAGAAGAGCTTTGCAGTGACCGAGGTACAACTTGACTAGGACCTGAGCCAAAGCTGTTGAAAAGGCCACAGTGTAGAGCTGGCCGTTCAGAAGGAATTTGCACAACGTAGCAGGGCATCTCTGTGGAGGAAGGAGACCAGATTGCTGTAGCAGGGGGGAGGAAAGGGAAGACAAGCCGTGGGGAGAGACATCAAATTGGACATTATATTGACTGCAAATTATATTGACATCAAAATGCAGGATATTGACTCTTGAAAATACTTTGTAAGAATTTGTGTTAAGAGAAGTTAAGATGGAGAAGGGAGGATGGAGAATCGACAGAAGAGAGGTTTGGACTGGGGGTGGAGAGTTCAAATATGCTGTCTGACTAGGGAGAAAGCAGAATGAAGGGAGGAGAGATCATTCGCAGAATAGGAAGTTAGCTTGATCAGAATATTTTGCATGGCTTTTCACATTTGCCTTCTACAGGGGCAAAAACTGAAGGAGAGAAAGGGAATGGGTCTGAGCCAGCATGGGGATGAGGGAGGACAGGTATCTTGCTGGGTCAGAGGGAAGAAGAGCTGAGCTGAGCTGGGCTGAGCTAACCACCACATCAGCAAAGATCAAGGTAGAGAGAGCAGGAAGGTGAGGCTGAGCCTATGGGGGTTTTTTTCTCTAACACTGGCCTTCATAAAAATTACCACTGTTCTTCCTTTGGCACCTGCAGGACTCAAGGAGACGCCACACCATGGAAGTCACTCTCAGGAGACACTTCCTGAATTTTGCTGTGTTCCTGATGCACTATGTGGTCCATGAGGCGAGCTGTGAGAAAGGCAGCACTTCCCCTCTGCACTTCACCCACTTCTTCTACAATGCCACCATCTATGAGAACTCAGCCCCCAAGACCTACGTGGAGAGCTACGTCAAAATGGGTATTTACAAGACAGACCCCGAGTGGGACATCAGATACAGAATAGCCTCTGGAGACAACACGGGTGTCTTTAAAACAGAGGAGCACGTCATCGGGGATTTCTGCTTCTTGAGAATAAGAACCAGGAGCAGCAACACAGCACTTTTAAACCGGGAGGTCAAAGACAGTTATATGTTAATAATCAAGGCCACAGAGAGCACTTTTGCCTATGAAGCCTGGGCCAAAGTCTTGATCTATATTCTGGACAGAAATGACTTGAAACCTCTCTTTTCACCTCCCTCCTACAAAGTATTCATCAGAGAAGACACTCCTCTGAAAACTGTGGTCAGCACACTCAGTGCCACTGATGCTGATGCTGGTCAGAATGCTGAGTTCTACTATGCCCTCAACACCAAGTCTGACCTATTCACCGTCCACCCCACCACGGGAGCAGTTATGACCACAGGCAGGCTGAACAGCACCCATCGAGGCAGGCACCACCTGCAGGTTTTGGCTGTCGACAGAATGAGAAAGATCACAGAGGGGAATGGCTTTGGAAATTTGGCTAGTCTCATGATCCAAGTGGAGCCATCTGCCAGGAAACCCCCCTCTATTTCCTCAGTGAAGGTGACACCACCTGACTCAGCTGAAGACTTTCTTTATGCAACTCTGTCTGTAGAAAGCGGTGACTCAGAAGCAGGGGTAGATTCAGTTGACTTTGTGGATGGAGATCCAGGAAGACATTTCAAAGCCATAAAATCCTACTTTGGGAGCACCGAGTTCATGATTGTGTCAACCAAAGAGATCAATTGGCTACTTTACCCATTTGGTTTCAACCTCAGTCTGCAAGCCAAGGACAAGAGCAAGCCACCACTGTTCTCTCCTATCAGAGTTGTCCATATACCTCCCTCCAAGTATGTCTCTGCCAGGTTTGAGAAGGAAGTGTACCAGGTCCAGCTCAGTGAGTTTTCCCCAGCTGGAAGCCAAGTTGTTATGGTGAAGATCTCACCAGCCTTCCCAAATCTTAAATATATTTTGAAAGCTACTCCTGACAGCACAAGCTTTAAAATCAATCCTCACACTGGACTGATAACTACAGTCAGAGCAATGGACTTCCATGAGCAGTCTCATTTTGAACTTGAAGTTACAGCTGATAACAGTCACATATCCACAACTGTTGTCATTGACATCACTGACTGCAACAATCACGCTCCAAGTTTTAGTCAGTCTTCATACCGTGGGGCCTTTGATGAAAACGTTCCTCCTGGTACCAGCGTCTTAACAGTAAGGGCTACAGATGAAGATGAAGGAGACAATGGCTTTGTCACCTACACCATAGCCAACCAGAAATCAGTTCCCTTTGTCATCGACCCCTATTCTGGCATCATTTCCACCTCCAAGTCAATGGACTATGAGTTGATGCAGAGATGGTACCATCTGCGAGTGTGGGCATCAGATTGGGGCTCACCCTTCCGCCACGAAACAGAGGTGTATGTCTCCCTCATGCTGAGCAATGTCAATGACAACGCTCCTGTGTTTGAGAAGGCAAGCTGCAGCGGCACCATCCCACGGGACTTTCCTGTGGGGAACCCTGTGGCCACGGTCTCTGCAATCGACAGTGATGAGCTGCAGCATATCAAATATGAAATCAAGTCTGGCAATGAGTTACGGCACTTTGAACTGAATCCTGTCTCTGGAGTAATATCCCTAAGAATATCTCTGCGAGATCTTCCTTCTGAACTGCCACTTTTCTACTCTTTGAAAATAACTGCAACAGATGGAGAGAACTACGCTTTGCCGACATCTGTAAATATCACCGTGGTCAGCCAAGGTCTCCCCATCAAAATGCAGTGTGAGGAAACAGGAGTCTTGAAACAACTGACAGAAACTATCATTCACTCCATTGAGTCTCAGTCTCAAGGCCACGGGCCGGATGATGAAACATCTCTGAACTTGCACCTTATAAACCATAACGCTCCAAAGTTTGATGACAGCTTTCCACGATCTATTGATATCTTGGAGAACATTCCCATCAACTCAACTATTGCTGACCTTTCAGCTATTGATCCTGATACTGGTTTTAATGGAAAGTTGGTCTATGTGATCTCAGATGGAAATGACGACAGTTGCTTTACCATTGACCTGGAACTGGGTCTTCTTCAAGTCCTTTCTCCTCTAGATCATGAACAAACCAGCTTCTACATTCTCAACATTACTGTGTACGACCTTGGCACACCACAAAGGTCGTCTTGGAAACTCTTGGCTGTGAATGTGTTGGATACCAATGACAATACTCCTAAATTCCCACAAGGTACCTACTGGGTGGCAATACCAGAACATGTAGCAACAGGAACAACAATAGCTCAACTGAAAGCAGAAGATGCTGACACGGATGACAATGGGAAAGTAAAATATTCTCTCCTAACCCCCACTGATAAGTTTGCCATTAACAGTGTCACTGGAGAAGTGATGGTTACAGGTGCCCTAGATAGAGAACTGTGGCCTTGCTATGTTCTGAAAATAGAAGCTAAGGACCAGCCCAAAACAGGCTACCAGCTATTCTCCATTACAGATCTCATTGTGACTCTGGAGGATGTAAATGACAACACCCCACAATGCCTCCCAGCCCTCAACAGCGTGAAAGTCCCAGAGGACCTGCCCGTGGGAACCATTCTCCTGTTTCTGGAGGCTTTTGACCCAGACACTGGCTCTGGGGGTGAGGTGAGGTACAGCCTCATTAATGATGAGGACATGATGTTCCATGTGGATAAGCTGACTGGGGCACTCCAGTTGGAGAAGGAGCTGGACTATGAGAAGAAGGACTCTTACAATCTAACCGTGCAGGTCAGTGACGGTGGGAAGCCCTTCTCTCGCTCTTCCCTCTGCCACCTGGAAGTGAACATCCTTGATGTCAACGAGAACTTGCACCCACCACGCTTTGCCTCCTTTGTCTTCAAAGGCTGGGTGCAGGAGAACAGCCCTGAGGGCACATCAGTGATGATGGTCACAGCAAAAGATATCGATAAGGGGAAAGATGGAGAGGTTCAATATTTCCTCCGAGAGGGCACTGGCTTGTCCATCTTCCGCATTGAAAAGGACACAGGTAATGACAGCTTGGTTTAACGGTGTGCCTGAAAGGCTTAAACTACATGCTGTGTTTGGCCTGACTTTTTGACCCAACAGGACATTCCTGTATTCTCTCTATTTACCAGTTCTATGCATTCAAATCTTTCTTGCCTGTGTGGGGTTGTACAATGTGCATCCCTGTATCTGGAGAGGAGCAAGCAGGTTTGTCTCCTTAAAATAATGGAAAATCAATGTCTGTCCTCCCCCAAAATACCAAGGTCTTCCCTTTCACTTGTGTACCAAATCACTTGCAGCATAAGCAAGCCTTCACCTTCCACACAATCTCACAGCCATACAAGCTTGTCACCAGACTTTCTATCTGCAGCAAAGACCAAGAAGCAGACTAGAGTCACAGACTGGTCTGGCATTAAGGACAAAGTGGTCTGAGTTGCTTAAGTCCCTCACAAGCACTTTTTGTCATTCTTCTAGGCACCATCCGAACCACAGGACCACTTGACCGAGAAGTAACGTCTCACTACTGGCTGACAGTGCTAGCTCTTGACCTGGGAACAATTCCTCTGTCTTCTGTAACTGAAATTTATATTGAAGTCACTGATACCAACGATAACCCACCTCAGATGTCCAGACCTGTCTTCTATGCCTCTGTGATGGAGAATTCCCCACCAAACACGTCCGTCCTTCAGCTTGATGCCCTAGACCCAGACTCTAGCTCAGAGGGAAAACTAACTTTTCACATCCTAACTGGAAATCCTCAAGGACTCTTCACCATTAACCTCATTACAGGTAAGACTGAACCAAGTCAGCATCTGGTTTTGATGTTTCCAAGTGCCCAGAGGATGTTACATATTCAATACAAACAGCTGTCTTTGTCACATCTTCCTTCTGCAGCAAAAGCCCCAGTCTCCAAACACACTGTGTAGGGAGGCTAAGGGTTGAAACCCTCAACCTGAGGGCTGCTGTTTGCATCCAGATGGCTCTTAGAATGACACAGATGTGCTACTTTCAAAGCCTTAAACAGAACCAAGCAGTTGCTTTTAATATCCCCCCTTATAAACAACGGCCCTATTGCACAGCCTGAGCCGGGAAACACCCTTCTGGAGGTGACTATCTGTTCTTGAGAGAGACCAAGGCAGGATTAATAAAAATGAATCCCATTGCATTTAGAGGCTCCACCCGTTCTCCGGTGCTATTAATGTAGTAAGCGTAGTAAGCCTCTTCTGCCATCTTCCTGGACCGTATCTTTCATCTGAGGATTAATTACCAGATCTTTCAGAGCCATCAAAAACCCGCTGATGTTTTGTGTAAACAGCTTCCTCAAACTATCCCAGCAGAGCTGACATTGGGCCAGTCTGGCAAGGAAAGCTCTGCCGAGCCCTTCACTCCACCAGCTCCTGGGAGAAGAGGGAAGGGAAGGCACAGAGCTTGAGTATGGGAGAGGATTAATTGCATGACTTTGATCTCCTGGAGATGATAAAAGCAGTTCACCTACTGCAGCAGGATAGAAGCCTGCTCTCAGAGGAGAAAGGAGCTGGATGTATGGAAAAAGGCTAGTGCAGCTCTCCATTATGTTACCTGTGGTGTAACGGCTCTCTGAAGTCCTCTACAGCTGGCTAGAAGGGAGGTGTTTAGAAAGACATTGTTACGCTGAAATCCTTCTGGTTGCAAGAGGTTCATAGGGTGTTTCTATATGGCACCATATAGATACACCTGGAGTTGTCAGCTAACTGTGACCACTGCTACGCCCAGCTCTAGCTACCTCCGCTGTCAGAAGCTTTTTAGCCAGATCAGACCGTGGCTCTGTATCCAACTATCCCACACTGTCCAAACAACATGCACAACTCAGCCCCACGGACAGCTTGCACCAATGCAGGGTTCCACGGAGGTGCCTTCAGAGGCCCTCTTTTAGAAGGCCACTGCCTTTTTGATGAGATGTGGACCAGAAATGGTCCACACCAGGCTAGCTCCCCTCATCTGCTGTGCTCCATCTTGCACCCATGTACCCTGCATGAAATTCAGCCTTCTCTACGCCACAGGCAAAACTTGCACCACGGTGTGAGTGCAGCCCTACAAAGCCAGGCTCCAAGGCTGCTGTGTTTTAAGGCAAAATAAGAGACACTGGCAAAATCTGAGCATTTGCTAATGAGCCACCTCACCTCTAAGCCAACCCTTTAATTCCCATCTTAGACAAAAAAAAAAAAGCTCTCTCAGGTATGAGTCACCCCCTACCCAGCTCTCTCTACAGTCAGGTAATTTGCATGTGAGGAGTGGTAAGTTTGTCAGTGCTGTAAGAAACTCATGAGCTGATCTTATCTCTTGGACAGTTGCTGGAGGTCTCTTCTTTAAACCCTGAGCTTGGAGGTTTTTTAAGGACGTGCTTCCAAGCCTAATGAGGATTCAGTTATCCATTGTTTTACTGGCATGTCACCCAAATGAACAGAGAATTACTTGCAAAAATTGCATAAACTGAGCAGTTAATATCCTCGTGCTTACAATGTCTAAAGAGAAGTCATCTTTCACTACTGCCAGAAAGAGTATCACAGCTCGTCTGAATTTCAGAGCTGTAGGCAGCCTACTGGAAATCCTGTAATAGTTTTAATCTGCAGACGAGGACATGCTGGTTGCTCCATTAAGTAGAATAAAAGTATGATCTTTGGTCTCAGCCTGGTAGTGCAGCATTGGAAGATGAACTGCTGGCCTTTCTGTTCCTGGTCAGTCACATCAGTGCAGGGTTGTATTCAAAAAAGAGGGTGGTCACAGTGCAGTGCAAATCACATAACTCACAGTTGAACAGGAGATGAGACAAAACACTGCAAGTATCTGAGCACAGTAGTGCTACTTGACACTTATTCTGGATTTTGAGTTAGGACATGTCTTTTATTTTTCAAATGCAATAAATGCACATCTTACTTCACTACCTAGAGGGAATAATGACAAAAAGACCCAGAAACATACCAGTTCTTGAAAAGCCAGAGATCTATATGATCCAGATTGCCAACACCCCTTCTGTGGTCAATCTCAAATCCTGTGACAGCAAAAGAGTTGGAGTAGGCAGAGCTGCTTATCTGTGATGAAGCTGAATCTCTGTCACGCTACTCAATGATAAACACAGAAGTTTCAAGAGGAAACCACCGAGGCTGCTGCCCTTAGTCACACGATTTGAGCAAAGGGCAGGATAATCTGCATGTGTCAGGAATTCCTCCAGCAACTGGATCAGAAGGGAGGCTCCTACACGTGGCGAAGACTGTGATCAAGACCTCTACTCTTCTATCTCACACTGGCATCAAAGGACAAATAAGTCACATTGGCACTGAAATAAGCCAGAGCAGCAGAGAGCCAGGGGTCAGGCTGAGTCTCTCCTAGGCAGGGCACTCATGGTAGGAGCACCTTGGTAGAGGGAGAGGAGGAGGAGCCTTGTTCCCATCCTGTGCTTTAATAGGAATTATGGTCCCGATTTACAGTGACAACAGGCACATCTACACCCAGAACAACCCTGCAGAGTAGCCTAGGATGAATATTCAGGGCACAGGGCCGCACTATTGCAAGGAACATATTTCTGATCCTGGAGCAGGTTTGTTCTGATCCAGCATCTCGACACAGGGGTGGGCTGGCCAATGGAGACATAACCAGCAAGGCCCCTTGACTCCTCCTGAGGACTGGCAAGGAGAGAGGAATGGCTGTGCTAACAGTCCCTGGGCAGGGTGTAGCTCCTCCATCCCTGAACTACCACAGAAGGGCTCTAAGCTCTTCCAGCTCTCAGTTCCCTGAAGAGGGCAGAGAAAAAGAGGGAAAATAAATGAAAGGCTAACGATAAAAAGGAATAAACTGCGCAGTGATATGAAAGCTTTCTGCCATCGGCAATGGAATCTCTCCAGCTCAGCCTGGCAGCTGGCACAGAGCAGCGTTTGTGGGAGACAGAGGTAGATAGAGAAGTGGAGAGGTGGTAGTTTGGGGTATTCTTTTGCTGGAAATGTTTTCAACTTGTTTTGTGCAGGGTTTGCTGTCCCCGATGTGAAGGGGATTGCAGTCCAGGCAGGACTGAGAGAAATTGGGAGGCTGTGGCAGGAAGAGTCAGGACAAACTCACTCATCCGTCTGAAAGGCTGTTTGGAGAACCACTTTAGCTTAGACTACTCATCTCCAGCTCTTACCTAGTGCTGTTCTGCTGCTGCTTCCCCTGCTATGTCAGTGTCCACAGGCTTCCCCAGGATGCCTGTGGTTCCCTGCATTTCTCTGCACGGGAGGACACCCAGACACAGCCTGCTTTTTACATCTGAGGGGTGGTCACACTATTGCTCCCTGAGCCAACGTACCATGGGCTCCAGCTGGGCCTGCAGTAGTGCGAAGCAGGGTCAGAACAAGAGGGGAGGTGGTTGGAGGAGAAGAAAAGAGAAGGTGAAATGGAAGCAACAGTGAGACAACATAAAGAGGATTTCAGAGCAACCTCTTCCCTGCTCAGGTTCTTGTGAAAGCCCCAATGCCTGCAAAATTGATTCTGGCTATTTTAACTATCTTAGATTTTCCTCCCTGCAGTGAAGGCAACGGGCCAGCAACCTCCACCCCAGCCCTGCTCTTGCCAGCAGAACTTATTAGTATTTTTTGTTCCCTGACAACAATGCACTGTTAATTTTGCTGCTCCTGTTCCAACACGACCAGCTTTCCTCTCTCCCCTCTCCAGGCAGCAAGCGGGAGAGTTGCAGACAATCCCTTCCCGTTGCTGTGTGTGGATAGGCTGCAAGGGCAGAGCTTTCGCCTGCCTGCACGCACACAACAGAAGGGATTGTCTCTGGACCTTCAGGTGAATGAAGAGTTTGGCTAAGTGGCCAAGTGTATCTAGGACCTCTGACAGTTTAGTTCAGTCTTTGTAGGACTCAGCAGAAACCTTCAGGGCCACACAGAGAGACACAAATAAAGGACACCCACTCTACTGCAAGTCCCATGGAATGGGCTGGCTAGCATTTTCCAGCAAGGCAGGGACTGTACTGGTAACTCACACACGTGCACGTGCACACACCAAACACTCTCATTAAAAATTAAACTAAACTTCCTAGGTCCTTGTAGGGGACAGCAGAAAGAACTAAGGAACTGTTTCCCCAGGCCATGAAAGCTGATGGCAATTCCCCTGTAATAACAGTTTCCACTTCCATTTTAGCCCTCTGGCTTCACAGGGAGTATAACCAAGTAGCAACAAATAAAAATACGCATTAATTCCAGCTGGCTTCTCTCGAGCACCACGTCTGATCCCCGTCTCCATGTCTTTGGGTGCTCAGCTGCCGTGTGAACACAGCTGGCAGTTTGCACGTCTTGGCAGCCGCACAGCACCACGGCTCCGTACAGGAATGAGAGTGATTAACTGTTAACCACAGAAGCTTTCTGATCTCAAGGCAGAGTGGTAACTGGCTCTGGAGAGGGGGACTGGGAGCCATGATTGGACACGGGGTAAAGGACAGAGGGAGTTTGCCTGGGGTCAGAAGGAGAAGCCAACCCTTCGACTTGTGGCTCAACAGATATGAAGCTAAACTCCAAAACACCATCTGGTAGGGCTCCCAGCTGGGATACGGTAGAGGTCTGTGAAAGGGAGTAGAGTCAGGTCTTACTCCCCAGGAGATAAGAGCATCTCCAGTGGTACAGCCGTTCAAGATGGTCATTAAGTTCCAGTTCATCCGCCTTCACTACAGTCCCTCTTCTCCAGCTCTAGAAAGCACAGCTATGATCCAGTTCTCTTTCATTTTTATCATTAGGTCATGAAAGAATTTCAGGGTGTGGCCAGGTCAAATCCAAATAAGCACTTCAGAGTGGTTTAAGTTACCTTCCATCAGCTGACACGACATGCAGTAACGAAGCGCAAACACGGAATCAGTCTGTTGCAACTGAATTTTGCAATCCGATAGTCTAGAAATAGCCCCAGTGTGCACACAGAGATCGGGTGGCTCTGTTGCCAATATGCATCCTATTATGAAAAATTATGAACAATCCTCTGAGGTAGCTGGAGTTTCAGGCTTTATTCCCCGTCCTGTTGGCACTGGGAGCAGAAGCATCAGAGATCCCAGTGAACCACTGCTGCAATTCCTTGTTTAGGCCCCTATGAAGTGAGCATTTCCATGCCCACCAAGAGTTTTGCTGCTACAGGATGCTACAGTGTCTCATGAACCTGGGAAAGATTCAAAAACTCCTCAGCCATTGTCCTCTCAGGCCACTGCTGAGTCTCCTTCACCTGCCGAGATGTCAAAAGGAAGATTAGCGAGAAAAAAAAAAAAATATCCATGACATACATGCCAACAAAGTCTTCCAAATCACCTTGTCATAACACATTAAGGAGTGTTGATTTATGATTGTAAAGGCATCAAATAAATGTTTAGTGCAGTGGCTGGTGCCAAATAAGATTAATCCCAGCAAACAAGTGGAAACGGTTAGCGATAGTCTTGTTCCAAGCAGCTGCTCCTCACTCTCTCCTTCAGCTGCCCGGTGCAATTTCAAATTTTCTCCCGCCTATCATGCCCAGACAGCAACACTCCAAAGTGTGATACAACTGCAAACAGTATTATTCATTAAAACCTATTGGCTTTGAACCAGAGAGTTGGGATGGGTTCACGCAACTCCGATCTACAAGTCTTTCAAGCTGCACAAGTGCACGCGCTCACACCGCGGCAAATGCAAGTGGCCTCCCATGGAGCAGCATCAGCCTGTGTTGCTGCTTGTGGTCGTCAGGAAAATTCACCCTGCCTTTCGCCTGTGAGGGAAGCAGGACTTCCCTTCGTGAGGAATCCACACCACATCGCTGTGACAACAGCGACTGCTGGGAGCAGATGCGGGGAATGGACAAAAACACAAGTGTCAGCCTTGACGAATGTCAGAAAACTGTGCATTGTATATACAATTTCCATCATCTGCAGAGCTGTTCTGAAAACGGTCTAGAGCTGCTTTTCCCCAAAGGTGAAGGGTCAAAGCACCTGATAAGGACTGTTATCAAACCAGCCACAGAAACACAAGCCTTGGCTCCATCCTATCCACGCTTGCTTCTATTCAGCTTAATCCCTGACAGGCCAAAAAGAGGCAATTATAATGATTTTCCTTAAACTCTAGTTTATTACAGCCACATTCCTCCCTCCTGCATCCAGCCCATTCCCTGTGGTTAAACTAGTGTGTATTTTATAGAAATCTTGCAGGTGTTAGAGAATTCATCCTGTCTCTCAGCAAGGCTTAAATAAGATACCAAAATTATTATTGACTGTGTATCTTATTTTTAGTCCGAATGCATTGGTTCTAGCAGCAGAACAGAGGGTATTTCCCAAGGCAGAAGACAAAGGTTTGTCAAAACACTGAAAAAGACAAAGCGCGAGGTTCAGCACGGGGAAAATAGGTGTCGAGACTTGCTGAGAGGCCAAACCTGTGCCAGCGCATGCAGGAGGTTTCTTACTTAGGGGCATAAGGAAAGTTTTGTTTTCACGGTCCTGCAGCCTTTCTCACCAAACGCCTTGACAAGCCTTGGCTGATGCAGGCATCTTGTAGGTGTCCCTCCTCCTCCGTGGTCCATGTAACCAGCAGAGCGAGAGCAGCACCTCAGCACAGGGATTCATCCTGGAAGTGGCGAATTCGTCCTCTGTGGGTATCTGCCTTTCTCCTCTGATCACAAAGGGAACCTGAAGCAGGCTAGGCAGGCAGGCTGATGTGGGGCATGCGGGGGTTTGATCAGCTGTGGCTTTCCTTGGACGCTGAATCATGGAGCTCAAAGGTTTTCTTTCTTGGCAGGTCTGATTTCTACAACTTCACGGCAGCTGGATCGAGAATACAAGGCTGAACATATCCTAGAGGTGCGTAATGATGATTGTAATTAGCTTTATTTACCTACAAGTGTATTAAGTCCTCAAAGAGCTTTCCTTGCAAGTTGGAGCACAGAGAAAGAATCTCATCCCATCAGCTCCCAACTGCTGGGAAACTTAATTAAATGGTGTGTGTTGCCCTAAGAGACAGCTGCCGCAGTACTGCGGGGTTTATTATTTCCTTACTGAAGACTGAAGCAAAGGGCCTGTTCTGGAAGCTGTGGGAGTGCAGGAAGAGGACTGGAATTGTCCTCTAGCAGGATGGATAATCAGTTATGGGGGAAAAAGCAAGCCAGAGACATTCACCCTCCTTTTTCTCTTTGTATCAGACATTGCTGCGTAGCTTTGTGTTACCGGCCCCCATCCTGCCTGCTCCGAGCTGTGTGTGTCTACATTAGAGGGATCTTGAGGGTGTTTCAGACTATCAGGGTGACTGAGGAGGATACTTTTCCCTCTGCAATGCGATACGCTGGGAGCATGCACAGGCCCGGCGAAGTGAGGATGGGTGATAACTTGCCAAGCCGTTACAACACAAATGTTTTCAGTTGTGTGGCCCCTAATGACCAGCCTGACCCACTGTCTGGAGCCCTGCAGACACGTCTCCCTGTGCATGCACAAGCTTTGCACAGTGCCAGCTACCGCCACCAGATTTTACCCTGCGGAGAGGAACAATGCCTCTGAAAGCGTTGAGGTCCAAATGCAGATCCACGCAGACCCCTGGTTTAGTCATTGCCCATCGGGATGAAGGCTGGCTGCTCATGTCTAGGTCTTGACGAATTGCTCTGTCACCTACTCCCTTTGCTTGCTGGCAGGTGGCTGTTTCCGACAACGGAGAGCCAGCCCTGAAGTCCACCAGCAGAGTCGTGATACAAGTCCTGGATGCCAATGACAATCCTCCTAGTTTCCTGCACAAGCTCTTTATGGTGCAGCTCCCCGAGAGAGATGCCTCGGAGATGCCGCTGCCAGTCTACAGGCTGATAGCTTCTGACCGTGACCAGGGCCAGAACAGCCAGATCACCTACACCATCGAGGAGGAGGAGGAAGAGATATTCACCATCAATCCTACAACCGGCATGGTGTTCTCCAGGAAAGCTTTTCCTGCCTCCGAATACAACATACTCACGGTGAGAGGAGAGGGAAACTGAGAGAGCCAATAAGAAGAAATGGGTGGAGAGGGAAAGACAGAAAAGGCTGCAGAAAAGAAGGAAAGATATGGAGAAAATGCAGCAGTAGGAGAGCTCGAATGAGAGTCTTGGGTTACAGGGAGAGAATCTGAGAGGGAATAATGGGAAATGCAGAAGGTAAGAAGCTATTAAAAATGGAGGATAAATTTGAAATTAACTGTCCAACTCCCTCTCAAAGTATACACAGTGAACCACGATCCCATATGGATGTGGACCCGAACCTGAACAGTCTTTGGGTTTCAGCAGTGCCTCCATTTGTCAGTCTGCTCAGGCCATGGGACTTGGATGTAGGTTTAAAGCTCTCCCACAGTCCCTGGGTCCTTGTAATGAGGCTTCTGATCCAGGTCTGCTGCGGATTGAGCTTGGCAGATTTGCTTGATGGTCAAGAGGAATTTGGGTTGCGTGGCTCTACTTTGGAAGCAGCCAGAGCACAGGCCATTGGGTTAAGATTTGTTTTGTGGGAATTTGGGCACACTCAGACCTGAAACTCCTGGTGGAAGGGAGAAGCAGCTTCCCATGGGGATCCCATGGGGTAAACCAGTCCTCTCCCTGATGGCATGTGCGTTTCCCGGCAGGTCAAGGCAACAGACGGCGGCAGCCCACCGCTTTCCTCCCACGTGCGGCTTCACATCAGCTGGGTCACCCGGCCCGGTCCCTCCTCAGAACCACTAGCTTTTGATGAACCCCATTTTAACTTTGCCGTGATGGAAACAGACCCTGTAAACCATATGGTGGGAGTGATCAGCATTGAAATGGGCCCCAGCCAAGTGTGGTTTAATATCACAGGTGAGACACAGAAATTAAACCAGGGCAGTGGTGTCTGGGAGTGTTTGCCCCAGCTCTCTTGGCTTTCAGCACTCGCATGCCTGAGCTAATAAAGTTGTTTGCTTTAGGTGTAAGTGAGCTACAGGGAAAGCTTTCTCACAGACACCAAAAGGCTTAAACAACCGTACACAAAGCTGCCCATCCAAGGGCTTCGGTGCCAAGTGCAATTATCTAAAACACCTTTTTAATGACATTCTGGGATTGCCAGAATTGTTTGAGGTGTTCTCCGATGTCACATGAAAGGCAGGACATGCCAGTTCCAGCTCCTTCTGGGAACTGAGTGACACTGTTGGCTGTGGTAAAAGAGCCTTCGAGGATCCAGGTGTCTGGCTGGGTCTTGCAGACACCCCCCGTCTCTCCCTCCCTGCTGAGCCCATAATCTCAACAGGGAGCTGAGAGGGAAGGGTTCCCCAAAGAGCTGGTCTGACCTAACTGGTGGGGCTCTCCCTTCCACCTCACAGCACCCCAGGGATGACTTAAGACACAAAAGGCGAAGAAGCTCCAAGTCCTCCTCTCAGACACGCGATGCTGGAGCAGAGGGAACACGGGCTGTCACCCTGGGGACTTGTCAGGCAGCATGTGTGCAGAACTGGTCCTATGAATGAAGGCCAGTTGTGCTCATGTCATTTGCTGTTTTGAAGTAGTGCCCCAATCTGCCTTGCACAGCCTTTCCCTGACACTGCCTGCAGGGCTTTTCCTCATCAGACGAAGCCTTAATTGGGTGAGTGAATAGTTTTTCCCGTTAACTGTGTTAGGGCAGGGATAATGGTGTATACACACAATTAAGCAACAAGAGATACAAAGCTACAAGGAGCAGACAGTATCGCTGCAAGTTTTATCTGGCATTAGTAGTGTCTGCTGGGGTTTGCAGTATTAATGGTGTATTCCTCTGAACCTTATCCCATCGCTTCCTCGCTGAGTGCTTGTCTGTATGGTCGGCCTCTTTGCCACTTCCTACTGCACCAAGTGCTACTCAGGGCTGTCTTGGTTTAGATGCTAGTAGAAGAGGACAGGATCTCATCTTCCCTGCTAGGGAAGTAAAGCATCACCATAGCTGGCAACCAAGTGGGTGATGCAGAGATCGAGCAGCCTTCAGCACCTCAATTCAAAAACTCATGTTTCCCAGTCCACAAAGGCTGTGTACTGGGGTTGATGGTCTCTGCAAAAACTCACAAAGCAGCACTTTTCTTCATCTCTTTCCTTTCCTAGGTGTGGAAGGATCCT
>NW_010398314.1:999-30835 GCF_000710305.1 Buceros rhinoceros silvestris | reverse complement strand
TGGAAGTATCCGCTTTCCCTTTGGCACTGTGCAAAGGGAGCCCTCCTCTCTTTTCTCAAGGAAAGGCATCCATGGGTCTTTCTTTTCCTCTGTCTTTGCTTCTTTCTTGTCTCCTTCCCAGCCAGAAAATGATGGTCCAGATGGCTGGCAAGCACTCCATTGCTCCCTCAAGGGAAGAGGTGCAATTTAACAACCAGCCAAGGTTTTCCCAGCTCGCAAAAGAATAAAGCACAATCCAGAGCATCCAGTAGCCAGGAAGGGAAAAGTTGAGCCTGGGGTAAATCACAGAAAACTGCTTCTACCTCTCCGTATCTTGGAACAGCATAGCAGCATTTCACCACCAGCAAGCGAGGCATGAGAAAGGAGCTGCCACGCCAGGGCTGAACAGCAGTAGCACGAGGGAGAGCCTTCTGCTGCTGAGCTGCTCAGGCCTGCAGTTACCCACACTATGCAGCCATCTGGGTTGGAGGCAACAGGCTCTGCTCACCCTGGAAGCACCGTCTGCCTCCCCAACTGTTCAAATATTGGGCTTCTTCAGGTAGCTCACAGGCTCCCAACTGTGGCGATGAAGACCATCGCTGATATGCTCACAGTGTGACCTTGAACTGGAAGCCAGCAAAAGCGTTGTTCAGCCCTGCAGGTCCCTGATCCATGCTAAGCCTGTGATGTTGCATAGCTGGACACCTTGTGCAAATAAATCAATGTTCAAATGTGCTTCTTGCAAATCTAGCCAAGACATCATACGCACACATGCATCCTCTCCCCTTCTCTCCTCCTGCTCATTTTCTCTAATTCCCTTCGCCTTCCCTTTCATAGTCCTTTGTCACCATCTGTGACTACCTCTATGTCCAGCTTCTCCATGTCCTCCCTCGTCTCCTGTGTCCATCTATCACACTCTGTACTGAATTTCCAGATTTGGGGAAACCCCACCTGTGGCACTGCCCCAGTCTAGCTGTGGCCATAGAGGTACCACTAGAGGAATGCCTACCCAGCCCCATTCAGGGTATACTGCCTGCCACGCCACATACCTGCGGCAGGGCATGAGCTCCTGGTGTGGTTTGTGTATGGTGGCTGGGGGGATGTCCTCATCCTTTGGATCTCCAGGCAGCACCTAGAATCCTTTCCCTGCGGAGGCTGCTGCAGCTTGTTCCAGACACAAATCTGACTGTAACTGCCCCTCCATTTCCTCTTCTCATCTCTCCCTTATCCCAGGTGGTGACGATGACATGGATTTTGATATTGAAAAGAGTACAGGCAGCATGGTCATTGCAAGAGCCCTCGATGCAAAGAAGAAGCCAAGCTATAACCTGACAGTAGAAGTCACTGATGGGTCCACAACCATCAAAACCCAGGTAATGTTATTTTCTTCAGAAGAGACCCCATCTAGAGTGTGTATATGCCAAAAAGAATCTTCCTTCTGACTCCGCTGAGCTCTGGTTCAAGTGTCAGGCACAAGAATCTCCTTAACACTGTGAGCTTACATTACACAGTGACCCAAGTCTTTGCTAAGTGTCAAGCTAAGGTGTTTTTTTTATGTTGTTGGAAACACAAACTGCCTAGGAAAGCCCGGGCCTTTCCTGTTGAACACAACCAGCACACAAGGACATACCTACACCACCAGCAGCCAAGCTAGAGCGGCAGTTCACACCCTCACTTGCTCTCAGCTGCTCAGGATGAACTACAACGTGGTTGGGACAACATGCTAAGACATAAGGGAAATGCATATGCAGTTAGGTCAGGCTTGGGTCTATGGTCTCATGTCAGGAGGTGCTCTTGGGACTTGCTAGCCGATGTAAAGCCAGCACAGATGCACCTGCAAGAGGTCAGGTCAGGCCCCATCCTGTGCTGCTCCAAGTGCATGGAGCATTGATAACACATCAGCACTAAGATCCAGGGGGTGAGTGGGGCATCCACAGAGATGTTGTGTCCTCTGAGTGGCCACATGAAAAGCAAGCGCTGGTGAAGGGGCTCTCAGGCATGTCCCCAAGCCCCAGCTAAAATGGCTGCTGAGAGCTGCCCATCTTCACCCACCCTCAGGAGGAGTATTCAGGGCTTCATCTTTCACCAACCGTTTTCTCCACACATAAGGAGCAGCCAAAAATCCCTCCCTCACTGCACAGGAAGTCCTAGAACATGAGTCACCTGTCAGTGACGCTTATCGTGGGAAATCCACTGCGGAGGTTTGCGGGGGAGGATGAGTGAGGAACACTACCATTCCTGTGAAATGCAATGTCAACTATCCTTAAGTAGGGTTCCAAATAAACAAACAAAGCCCCACCTTGCCTGGTGTGCATTCCCTGCCACCTTGCATCTCACCCCTACGTTTATTTTGGCACTTGAGGCCACTAACAGATGTCAAAAAACCTGCTTGTGCAAAACACCCATGGCATGTTCAGGTTTGCTAAAGGAAGCCGATTATTACGCTTGGTTGGGACTTCCTAAGGTGCAGTGAACACATCAATAGGGGGGTGAAGACAGTCAGAGTGGGAGGCCAAACGGAAAGCCATTGTCGGGGGTTGCTGTTAAATGCAGAGGGAAAGATTTGGCTAAAATATGTAGATCACAAACTTTGCTTCTGCTTCTCCACACACGTGCTGCTCTCGAGATAGGACAGCCGCCCTCTCTCAGCTTTCTGGTGTGTAATTAATGAGGGCTGGTGAGGAGGCACCAGCCAGCAGAGCTGGCACCATGGCTGAGCGACTGCTGCTTTTCATGGCAGGCTGCAACGGTTTCCCTGTGTGCCAAGTGCAGGCACGTTCAGTCTGAAAGGTTTGCCAGATTGGAGAGATTAAAAAAAAACCTGAAAATAGCTAAGGGAAGGCACATCAGGAGTTCCTTGGGGAGAGTGACAGAAGGGGCCCCAGTCACCATGGACTGCAAAGCCCCAAGGGTTGGAAAGCTGTGACCGATACGAGGCTCAGAGCATGGCTACACGCAAGAGGGGTTGGTAGCTGAAATTTTACATGGCTGCACAAGTCACATTGCTCCAATTTCTCAGCTGCCTTCACTGTGTTGTCTCCACCACAGGCATTTATCCATGTGATAGACATCAACCAGCACCGTCCCCAGTTCCTGGAGAGCCATTATGAAGTGAGTATTCCTGAAGATACTCCCTCAGGGAGGGAAATCCTTCGAGTCAGTGCAACAGACAAGGACAAAGGCAAGAGGCTCATCTATACCATCCATGGCAGTGTGGATCCCAAAAGCACAAGACTTTTCCAGCTGGATCCAAGCAGTGGGGTCCTCACAACTGCAGAAGGCTTCAGTTCCCAGCCCATGCCTCAGCACACCCTAACAGTGATGGTGAGTACTAGCCCAACCCTGCTGAGTCCATCAGCTTGGCCAGGATATGTGGGACACTGGAGAAATTAAAACTGGTTCTAGTCTTTGAGGGAGGATTTGTCTAGAACAACAGAGAGGAGGAAAGTAGGGTGTTAACCTTCACTACATACCCATCCCGGGTACATCTAGGTAACATCCTGCTTTCTCCTAAGCATATGCTGATCCCATCGCCTGATGATTTCATTGGAGGGCCACTGGATTCTGTACAAGAAAGCACAGTGAATGATTGTGAATGTTCAGTTTCAAGTTCAAGGCTGAGCTTTGGTGCTGAAACTTACAGGCTCATTCCCATCCAAGGGGTTGATACCACCAAAAAAACATGCCCTCTGTAAGAGTCCTGATGAGCTACTCGGAAGCCTGGTGCAGGTAGGGCTGCCGGCTCCCTGAGTGTGACTGTACCTGCTCTTCCTCTGTCATTCAGGTACGAGACCAGGAGGTGCCCATCAAGAGGAACTTTGTTCGAGTCATCATCCATGTGGAGAACTGCAACCTTCACCCTCCACAGTTCAGCAGCATCCATTATGAAGCAGAAGTGCTGGACTCAGCAGTGGTGGGCACAGAGGTTACACAAGTCAGAGCCCTTGATCAGGACCAAGGAGCCAATGCTGAAATCCACTACACCCTTCAGGCAGGTGAGAGCCATGCAACAAGACAGGGTAGGCTACGAACATGTCTGGATTTCCATGCTCCAGCTGTTGACCAGACAGTTGACCAGATTTCTCCAGCTGTTGCAAAGAACAGTAAATGGCTGCACAGTTCTAATATGTGATTTCCTTTCCATCCAGAGAAAACCTATAGTGAGCAGGTAATTTCCGCATTATGGAATCTTAGCATCCTTCATTAAGAACATAGTTCAATGTTCAGTCAGTTGTCTAAGAAAAAACGTGACTGGATGAGTTAGAACAACTTAAAATCTACCCTTGTCATCCATAGGAACTGAGGGAGGGATCCCTATTCAGTTGTTAGGCAGAAATACCTTGATTCCCATAATGGTCATCATCATTTCCACAATTTCTACCAAGAAATACACCCTTGAGGAACGGTGAGCACGTTCTCAGCACTGGTTGATGGCGGGATTGGGACATACAAGCTTAGTGTGCGAGTTATTTTATCATCCACTTTACAGGTTAAAAAAATATTTATGGTTGTGCCACATGGCGTATTTAGCAGGTAAATTCTGTGCAGGAGACAAGCCACCCTTTGCTCCATCCTTCTCGGTGCAATTTAGATCAAGGACTGAGGAATTTAATTGCTCCTGAAGTGTTGGTAATTATAAGCATGACAGGGCTTGAAGGAAGCAGTACAGTCTGTGCTACCATGTTCTGCACGAGGCAAATCTTCAAGCACATGCTCTGCCACCACTAAATATGTTCAAATTAAAAGGGTATTTATCTCTAATTTACATTTTGATTGATTTCAAAGTTAGCTCATAGATCTCAATGGGTTCATTGTTCTTAGAACAAAAATTATTTAGAAATTAACGAAGATTGCTGTCTCCCAGTGCACGAAACAAATGTTAATGAGGTCTGAAATCAGCAGCATCTATGGAAAAGAGGTTCAGAAAACCACAACCAATAGGGTGTCTGCATTCTTCACGTTGTAATTTCTCTTCTTGCAGGTAATGGGGAAGGTTTCTTTAGCATCGACCCATATTCTGGAATTATTACAGTTGCCCAGAAACTGGACCCATCCAGGCAGGAGCGATTTACTCTCATTGTAAAGGCAGAAGATCAGGGGTTCCCTCAGCTTAAAGATTCTGCTACAGTACACGTCCGCATTAGACCCTCTGAGCGAACCCCACCAAAATTTCCAGAGGCCGAATACATCACAGAGATTAGTGAATCCACTGCTGTTGGCTCTCCTCTGATCCAGGTTTCAGCCACAAGCTTGTCACCGGTCAGCTATGAAATAAAAGATGGAAATGGGGAGGGAGTGTTCTCCATGAACTATCAGTCAGGCCTTGTTTCCACTCAGAAGACCTTAGATTTTGAGCAGGTATCTTTTTACCAGTTGAAAGTCCGCGGCACCAACACGGCTGGAGCATTTATGGACACAGTGGTACTTATCTATGTCATAGATGAGAATGACAACGTGCCCGTCTTCGTTAAGCCTTTCTTCGTTGGCTGGATCATAGAGAACGCTCCACCGCAAAGCATGGTTCTGGATGAAAGCAACACTCCCCTCGTGACCCATGCAACGGATGCTGATCAAGACTCCAATGCTCTGCTGGTCTATGAGATTTTGGAACCAGAGGCACTGAAATATTTCACAGTAGATTCCAGCACAGGGACACTGACCAGTCGCGCTGATATAGACTATGAGCTCACCCCAGTTTTCCACTTCAGTGTACATGTGCATGACAGCGGAAGCCCCAGTTTATTCGCATCCAAGCCAGTCAAGGTCACAATCCACGTTAAAGATGTGAATGATTCACCTCCAGTCTTCTTCAAAGACACTTACCAGCTTTCTGTCTTGCTACCTGCCCACCCAGGGATGGAGCTTCTGTCAGTGCAGGCAAAAGATGCAGATTCGGAAGTGACCTACAGCATCGTGGAAGGGAACATTGATAATGCTTTCTATATTCATCCACTCACCGGTCTCATCTCCATTCTTAACGCTACTGGCCTGGGAAGCTATCGTGAACTCACGGTCAGAGCTGGTGATGGCTTATATAAGAGTACTGCTGTGGTTAAGCTAAATTTAACTCGAGCACAAGGTACTGGCTTAAAATTTGATCAAGATGTATACACAGCAACTGTGATGGAGAACTCTACAGATGAGAAGACTCTCACTGTTCTCGGGGTCAAGGGATATCAGCTAAACGAACCACTTTTCTATTCACTTTTGAATGGAAAAGAAAGATTCAAAATGATCCAGGCATCTGGTGTACTCCAGACCAAGGGCGTGAAATTTGACCGCGAAACACAAGACATGCACGAGGTAGCTGTGGAAGTGAAGGACAACAGGAAACCACCAAGAGTGTCCCAAGCCACAGTCAAGGTTTATGTAGAGGACATCAATGACAATCCACCACAGTTTGAGAATGTGCCGTACTACACCTCGGTGCAGGACGGCACAGAGCCAGGTGACGTACTTTTTCAGGTGTCAGCAACAGACAAAGACATAGGGGATAACGGAGCCATAACCTACTCATTTGCAGAGGACTACAAATACTTTTGGATTGATCCCTATCTAGGAGACATCTCACTTAAGAAGCCTCTTGATTATCAGACTTTAAATAAATACAACCTCCGAGTCATTGCTAAGGACAAAGGCGAGCCTCCACTCCATGCTGAGGAGGAGGTTGTGATCAGTGTGAGGAACAAATCCAACCCTCTGTTTCAAAGTTTGTACTACCGAGTGAAGGTGCCGGAAAACATCCCCCTGTACACATCCATCCTTCACATACAGGCTCGCAGCCCTGAAGGCTTGCGCCTCATCTACAACATCGTGGAAGAAGAATCCCTGAAGCTGTTCAGCACCGACTTCAAAACTGGTGTCCTTACTGTCACAGGCCAGCTGGACTACGAGCTAGAGACAAGGCACACATTCACCATTAGAGCCACAGACACAGCGTTAGGATCCTTTTCAGAAGCCAGAGTAGAGGTGGAGGTAGAGGATGTTAATGACAATCCCCCAATATTTTCTCAGATGATCTACACCGCGTCTGTCTCAGAGAGTTTGCCAGCACAGACCCCTGTTGTCCAGCTCTTTGCTTCTGATAAGGATTCCAGCAGAAACAAAGTGGTCTCCTATCAGATCTTGGATGATGGTTCAGATGCTACCAAGTTCTTTAATATTGATGCCAGCACAGGGCAAATAACAACAGCTCAAGCACTTGATTATGAAAAAAATCAACAGTTTCGCATGAAAGTAAGAGCTGCAGATCATGGGGTTCCTCCACTTAGCAGTGATGCCCTGGTAATCATAGATGTGACAGACATCAACGACAACCCCCCTGAGTTCAGCCAGCTTCAGTATGAAGCCAAGGTCAGTGAAATGGCTACGTGCGGACACATCGTGATAAAAGTCCAGGCCCTGGACCCCGACAGCGGAGACACCACCCGACTGGAATACGTGATCCTCTCAGGCAATGACAATAGGCATTTCACTATCAACAGCACTTCTGGAATTATATCCATGTTCAACCGCTGCAAAAAGGACCTGGAGTCATCTTACAACCTCAGAGTTTCTGCTTCAGACGGAGTTTTCAAGAGCACTGTGCCTGTGTACATCAACACTACAAATGCCAACAAATACAGCCCCGCGTTTCAGCAGAACGTGTACGAGGCAGAGCTGGCAGAAAATGCTGAGATAGGTACCAAAGTGATTGAGCTGCTGGCTATTGACCCAGACGGTGGCCCATATGGCACCGTAGATTATACCATCATAAACAAACTCGCCCACGAAAAGTTCTCCATAGACGATAAAGGCCGTATTGCCACGCTGCAAAAACTGGACAGGGAAAATTCAACTGAGAGAGTCATTGCCATTAAAGTCATGGCCAAGGACGGGGGTGGGAAGGTGGCATTCTGCACTGTCAAAATAATCCTCACAGATGAGAATGACAACCCACCTCTGTTCAAAGCCTCTGAATACACACTATCCATCCAGTCCAATGTAAGCAAAGGCTCCCCTGTCATCCAGGTACTGGCTTACGATGCTGACGAAGGTGCAAATGCAGATGTCGTTTACTCCGTTGACTCTGTGGAAGATGTGGCAGAAGACATTGTGGAGATCAATGCTGCCACTGGGGTTGTTAAGGTCAAGGAGAGCCTTATCGGTTTAGAAAACAGAGCCTTTAACTTCAAGGTGAAAGCTGAAGATGGCAGACCCCCTCACTGGAACTCGCTTGTCCCAGTGAATCTTCAGATCGTCCCCAGGGAGGTGACATTGCCAAGGTTTTCTGAGCCCCTTTATACGTTCTCTGCATCTGAGGATCTTCCAGAGGGATCAGAAATCGGGTCAGTCAAAGCTTTTGCAGAGGATCCCATCATATACAGCCTGGTGAAGGGAACGACTACAGAAAGTAACAAGGATGAGGTGTTCACACTGGACAAACAAACAGGGGCTTTGAAAATCAAAAAGCCCATGGATCATGAGACCACCAAGTGGTACCAGATTGATGTCATGGCTCACTGCTCACATCAGGAGACTGAGCTGGTCTCTCTGGTCTCTGTGAACATCCAAGTGCAGGATGTCAATGACAACAGACCTGTTTTTGAGGCAGATCCGTACAAAGCTTTCGTTACGGAGAACATGCCGTCAGGAACCACAGTCATTCAAGTGACAGCTAATGACCAAGACACGGGAAATGATGGACAGGTGACCTACAGTCTGGAAGCAGAATCTGGCAACCTCCGAGGACTCTTCACCATTGATAGTGAGACTGGGTGGATCACCACACTAAAAGAGCTGGACTGCGAAGATCAAGAGATCTATCGGTTTTACGTGGTGGCCACTGACCATGGCAGGAAAGTCCAGCTCTCTTCCCAAACCCTGGTGGAGGTCACTGTCTCTGATGAAAATGATAATGCTCCACAGTTCACCTCAGATTTCTACAAAGGATCAGTAATTGAGAATGCAGAGCCAGGGCAGGTTGTTGTCACACTGAGTACCATCGATGCAGACATCTCTGAGCAGAACCGGCGGGTCACATGCTACATAACTGGTGAGTTTATATCTTCCGGTGGCTTTATATCTTCAGTGAGCAAGATTAGAGTACTGTCTCAAAGTAAGGAAGGATTTGATACCTCATCTTACAGAATATTCATACAGAAATAGCATTCTACTGACAGCTCTATCAGGACCAGGAGATCAAGCCCAAGCTCTGCCATAAACTGGACTCTACAGTTAAACGAGTCTAGAGCATCCAAAACTCTTTAGTAACTGCAGTGGGTGGAATTACCATAATAACGATCTCACCACTGAATCGTCCTAGTTCTTTGGAAATAAATAAATAAAATCTATGTAAGTAATTAGAGTACTGTAGATATATTTATTTAGATTTGCTTAACAGAGGAATAATTAAGCCAGTGTAATTGTAGTAACTGTTGGAAGGTCAGAAGTGGTGGAACAGCAGGAAGGAAGGTTTTTCTCACAGGTACTGTGATCTGCATTGAAGTTCTGCAGGCAGTTTACACATCACACCTATGTGTAGCCTGCCTGTATCTTTTAATAATTATACATATGCATGTGGGATGCGTGTGACTTTCTGGTATGAAATGTGTTTCCTTTGAAGACACTTTGACTCTGACTTAAGAACCAAGTAGACCTCACAGGGCTGCATTAACCCCTCTGCAGACTGGTGGATATTTGAGACTGTCATGTCAATCTTAGCAAGGGTTTTGGCTAACAAGAAATGCTAAAGATACTCTTGCATCCCTGAAACATCAGTTATGCCAACTCAAATTAACCACTGCTGTAAAACAACAAAAAATTATACTGGAATGTTTGTGGGGCATCTGCACAAGTAGGAGCCTGATTTTATGGTACTTTTTGACCCCAAAGGGTCTTTCTCAGACCTGGACCAGATACTTCAAATGAAAATGTTTGTTCAAACTCAAGTGAGGAACCTTCAGGGTCAAAACATTTAAGCAGATCATGCTGCAGCCTGTTATCTATTATTGTAACCACCCAGAACAGGGGAGGAATGCTGGTTCTTCCAATTGGTTTATGGCATGCCTCGGTATTTGCAAGCCTTTGGGAGGAAAGATTCAATCTGTTTATGTATTCACATTTCTGCCACATAAAGGTAGTAGAGTAACTTCCAACGACTTTAAACCTGAGAGTATGCACAATGGTGTCAGTGGCGAATACCATGTGCTCTCTCTGCTATGTTCTTACAAGCACAGGTCAAACTCTACCCATAAACACAAAAATACAACTGCAGCAGAGCGCTGCAGCAAGAGAAAGGAGGAGAACACAGAGCTTAGCTGCCCGCTGTCCACACTGATTGTAAACACACAGAAACTACACCCGAGCACGGGCTGGAGTCGCCCAGCGTTAGCAGAAGGGCTAGCAGAGGTCTCGTTGTGCCTCCAGATTCACAACCTTGTCACTGCGGCGCAAATGAAAGCAGAAAGAGAGTGAATTCAATTCAATTTACCCAGCTGTGCAAGGCCCTTCAGAGTCTAACATAAACAAGCACTGCAGCCAGCTCTCTTCAGTGCCTCCCATTAGCTACTGTGTTCCCTACTTCTGCCCAGCGGCGTGAGCTCAGCAGAGGACATCAGCTCCTTGCCAGAAGAGAAGGGTTCTGCAGGGACAGCACCCACCCCATTTAAAATCTGCTCTGTGTAACATCAGCAGGAGTGGCATGAGTCTGGTGGACCAGAGAGTCTGGATTTACCTGTTCCTCGTTATTTAGCTCTTGTGGAAGCAAAAAAGTAACCCCAGAAAGCGCAGCTATATGTTAAATACATCTATAGGTTAAAAGGTGCTGTAACAGTAAGATCCAACCAATGTCTGCAGGGTATTTACAACTGCCAGCTCCCTTTAGGAACATGCACCAAGAAAGACTGACAAGCTTTAGGAAGGTGAGACGATGGGGTTTTGAGATCTGCAGAACATTACCGAGAGATCTTTGCGATCATGAGTTGTTTCCTCCTTCCAGTGCAACATGCAGACAACGAGTAACAGGAACAGGCAGGGAGGTTCTCAGCTGTGCAGTGAGACAAATGCTCCTCACCCGTCTGATACGACACCAAAGCCCTCTCCGCGTAACCACCGCGAGTCCTTCGGCTCTCCTCAGGCACTGGCGGTGGACACACCTATTCCCCTTTCCTTATCACTTCTGATTTTCAGCGCTCAGTAAACACATTTTTTCCTTGCTTTCTGCCCCCTTCTAGAAGGAGATGTTTTGGGCCAGTTCACAGTTAATGAAATCGAGGGCAAATGGACAATTTCTTCCAAGAAGCCTCTGGACAGAGAAGATACAGAGAAATACCTCCTCAAGGTTATGGCTTCTGATGGGAAATTTCAGGCTACCACTGAAGTGGAAATTTTTGTTCTGGATATCAATGACAACAACCCTGAGTGCGGCCAGGTAAGATGTCTGTCCGGGGACATCACAGGTACAAGGGGAGCAGCTGGGTAGGAGAGAGCGCAATAGCAAAGAGGAAAGAACAAAAAGATAATTTTAAGAGGGTTTGGCTTGTCATAATTCTTCTCACACGATCCTGTTGCTTTGATTATGCTTAGCAATTTTAATTAAGCTGCATGTCAAGCAAGAACATTAAATCTAGCCTCCAAGCATGTTTGCCAGCAGTAAGTGAGTGCCTAAACATTATGAAGGTTAATTTTTTGAGATAAACAATGCCAGGAAGCCTCCTGGGTAGGGGCATGTAAATTACTGAGTTTCATATCCTGCTAAGTTGAGAGATTCCCATCAGGAGGCTTGTTACTGTAGGGAGCCGATCGCTGGTATGGATGTTACCTATGGTGAGAAAGAAGAGAGGTGGTTGCTTCCCAACAGAGATTCAAAGGCTTGTGTGAAATGAGCTCACTGGTCCCAGTACACACCCCAGCAGCTGGCAATGTGAAACACATTGTTTTCCCCTACAAACCACATGGTGTATCCTTCTCTGTAAAGCTGCTCTTATTCCATTCCTCCCCATATGTGATGAAGGTATATTGGAGATGATTCAGATACCAATGACATCTTCTGTCCTTGCCAGATATTCTACACTGGAAGGGTCTCTGAAGATGCTCTGCCAGGTCTTTTCATTTTGAAAATATCAGCAACTGACCCTGACATTGGCAGCAACGCCCAGATAACGTACAGCCTCCACGGACCGGGTGCAGAAGAGTTCCGGCTGGGCCCACATACAGGTGAGAGCTGGGCAACACCATGCTTTTGTCCTCTTCCTCACCCACTCCCAAGAAGTGCAAGCTCCTGGTGTGGCTCAATACCTATCTCCACTTGAGCTAACAACATGACTGTTCATTCCAGCCCTCCCAAGCGAGGAGGGAATGGTAAACAGGTAGGTTTATTGCAATAATAGATGTAGAGGAGAATTAGCTCCACCCCTTCCTGCGGGCTTTCTTCTCAAATGTTGGCGTCAGCATTGTTAAAATGAAGGGCAGACACTATTGCTATCAGACAGGAGGAGAGATCAGCAGACCCAAGTTCTAAGCTCTAAAAAACGTCTTATCAGGTTTATTTGCCCAAACAGACTTGATGATCGTTCTAGAGATCGTTACATTGCAGAAAGTGCAGAGGGGTTTATAAAGGTGTCGAGAAGTACCAGTTATTTATTTACAGCACTTTTATTCCATGATGGCATCCCCTTGCATGAACTTCAGCCCAACTTGAAGGACTCCTCATGCCAAGCCCTGGCAGGGCACTGGCTGGCAGCGATCTGAGAATGGCCCTGAGCAATGTGGTATGGACACATCAACGCTATTAGCTGGATTGCAAACAGTGTTCAAACCCAGTCTCTTGCCTCCCACGGTTCATCCAGGAAGGCAGTATGCTTGAACCTCTCTGAGCTCTCCTGGCTGCGGCTGCAGTTGCAGGAGACAAGACCATCTCCTGTTCTTTCCAACAGGGGAACTGACCACGTTTGCACCTCTTGACCGTGAACAGAAACCTACGTATCATCTTGTTGCCAAAGCAACTGATGGTGGAGGCCGTTCGTGCCAGGCAGATATAACATTGATTGTAGAGGACACAAATGACAACGCACCAAGATTCTTCCCCAGTCACTGCGCTGTGGCTGTTTTTGACAACACCACAACAAAGACACCCATTGCTGTGGTTGCTGCCAGGGACCTTGATGAAGGTGAGTCAGAATGGGATTTACTTTTTAGTAGAGTTCATCTTTCATCCTGAATAGAAACCTTTGAAACCTAGGGATGGGCTACAGCAATGGGCATAGATGATTGATTCTTGGCAAAGATGTGCCTTGATCTCATCGCCGACATGTTCTTGACTAGCAGGCTGGCATCAGCATTTTTGTGAACCTGTAGGAAGGAAATATCTGTAGAAACACGTGAAGACAGACTTTGAGGACGTGCTCAGTAACTGTAACCGTGATGCACAGAGCAAACTGTGACACACCGTTTGTCCAAGATCCAAACTGGACAGAAACTTTACCAAATATGGAGATCAAGAATTAGCAAAGTAAGGGGAAAAGAGGAGCTTTATAACTGGATGGGGTAGACGATATGGATGAAGAGATACTTGTGAAGACACCAAGATTCTTGGCAACAGAGCTAAGGCTCCTAAGCAGAGCTTCCAATAAAATTTTCCAGCAGAGACTGAATCTACAGGGATCAAGAAACAAGATCATATTTATCTGCTTTAGAGGCAGATATGAAGAGAAATTACATTTTAAAACAGGAGAATTGAAGATGGGAAGCATCAGTAAATACAAACAGGTGATGCTGATGGATGATAGTGAGGGTGGCTAGATGTCTGAACCTACAGACAGAGGCACACTTGATGTTCACACAGACTCCTTTTGCGCTAAGAATTTAAGGTCATTAAGTACACCTAGTCCTAAAGGGTAAAAATAATCATAATACCACCAGCAGCATTCCTACTCATAAATTAATGCAGCCTGTCCCTTATCCTTCCAGGTCTCAACGCTGAGGTGGTGTATTCTCTGTCCGACTCTGCCAACGGACACTTTTCAATTGAGGAAACCACAGGGGTGATCCGTCTGGAAAAGCCTCTGAAGGATTCGCAGCATTCAGCGTTTGAGCTGACAGTCTGTGCTACCGACCGCGGCACCCCGGAGCCCCTCTCTGCTCTTGGCACCGTCACTGTCTCTGTTGTGGATCTAAATGAGTATCTGCCTGTTTTCTTGGCCCCTGAATATGTGGCCATGGTAAAAGAAGACGTGGCTGTGGGTACAGAGGTCCTCAACTTGTCAGCCTTGACAAGGGACAATACAGAAAACACAGAGATCAAGTATGAAATTGTGAATGGCAACGACCACGGGAAATTTCAGCTTAACTCAAACACAGGTAAGATGATCTCGTGCCCAAGCAGGTCCAAGCTGACCCAACATTAAGGGCTGTCCTCACATGCATCTTTTCTGGTTCTTCTCCAATTGGCTTGCACTTCTGCTCTCCCTATCTTTAGCTAGCACAAGAGAAGGGTAAACAGTCCTCTCTTCTACCCTAAGTTCTGCCAGTGAAGTCACTTAAGGAGTGACCTAAATCCTACTGGAATTAATGGAAAGATTCCTGTTATATGTCCAAGACCTAAGACAGGTCCATGGGAATGTGGAATACATGGAGACCAGGATGGGAAAATTCTTTCCGTTTCAAAATACAGGGGATGATTTCATTCAAGAAGTTTCTCCATCCTGATCCCACAAGGAACCTGCAGCCCAGGGTAACAGGCACCCTTACTGGCACTCAAAGAATGTGGGTAATCCCGGTCTGTTAACCCCGAGCAGGTGCTGAGCCAGGGTTACAAGCCAAATAACACACTGCTCTGTTTGCACAGATCCGATAAGAGCTGTTATGGGAAGGTCAACGCTAACTCCCTGAAACAAGCCCTTGGCTGTGTCAGCGATGACCTTCCGCCCTTGGCTGTAACATCCTCACCCACAGTGCCTTCCTCAGCTTCTCTGACCCCGAGGCTCTCACTAATTTTTCCACACCTGCTTATTAGCCTCCATGTCTTAAGTCACAGAACAGTGCCATTTCCAGGGAACAATTTTCTAACCCTTTCAGTGCTGAACCCAGGAAATACTGAAGTACACAGGCACATTCTAGTTCCACTCAGCCCTCCCCTTTTTTTTTTTTTTCCTCACTTTCTGTCTTCAGTCCATGTTTCTCACTTGTTTTTTGGGATTGACAGCCTCCTTTAGGTGTTGCATCCCAAGCCTCACCTACAAATCACAGCATCTTACCGTGTGCTTTTTCCTCCTGTACAATTCTGCATCTACATCTCACACCTTTTCACCCTGCCTGCGACACAGTTCAGCGATGCTCTACCACTGCCTCGGTCACAGCTTTCACTAGCACTGTTGGACTCTCATCCTATCTTGTCCCAAATCTCTTCCAATCAAGATTGCTGAAGAACTTCCAGAATGAAAGTTTATTTCACCTCTTCAAAGACTTGATACCAGAATGAGGCAGGTTATGGCAGAATCAGTTTAATTATAGTTTGTTTTATGATATGCCATGACCTTCACCATCCTGGTTTAACTGGAGAAGGTCAAAGTTAGGTCAACAGCACCTTTTCAGCTGGCAGTTTGGCAATCATCTCAGTACATCTCCAGTATTCCAGGAAACCTCATGTAACATTCATTCAAAGTGTCTTCTGTCCTTTCTATCCATCTGCCAATGCAGGTGCCTTATACATAAATGGGAGCTTGGACTTTGAAGCAAGTCACGAATATTACCTATCCATCGAGGGCACGAGAAAGGGCTCAGCTTCTCTCAGTGATGTGACCATGGTGGTGATCAACATAACCGACATCAACGACCATGCACCAGAATTCATCCAAGACCTTTACTTTGCTGATATCCGGGAGGATGTTGCAGTTGGAGAAATTATCCTCACGGTATGATTATGAACTAGGCCAGCTGTCTTTTCTTATTCTTTTACTTCTACTACACAATATTTACTCTTCTTTTGCACTTTACTTTTCCTTGGACACAGCCACCTTGGTGGGTTTGTAACATTTGATATCTAAGATTTAAGTATGTCTTTAAAAAAGGATGATTGCCAGAATTCCTGACACTCCATAGTCAGGGAGAACACTTTCCCTTTCAGACATCTTTAAGTGAAAGCTTGACATACGTAAGGGGGGCTCAGGAGATTTGGGGAGCTCCTGAGAGAGCTAAAATGCCTTCAGAAAGCCAATACCCTTGCAAACTGGGGAAGACAGAGGCTTCTCTGGGCAGAGTAGTGGAGCTCAAGGTATTTCCATGTGGGGTTCCCTGCCCAGCCTGTTATCATCACAGGAGCGGTAAAGTCGGGAAAGGGACAAGGTGAAAGCCATTGTTGTAGCTGTGTTGGGTTTTGAGTTTTGTCTTGAAAAAAACCTAATGAACGACACTTAAGTAAACCACCTTCCTTCCTCTGCCTCATTTGAGGCAAGCTCAAACCAATACCATTAGATGACAAGGAGGTTCTGCCCCCATTCCTCCATGACAAGGCCTCTGGTCTAGAGGTCCTAGCTTTTGTGTTCCCCTAACAGGTGTCAGCTGATGACTTGGATGGAGCAATGAACAATCAGATCACATATTCAATCACGGCAGGGAATGCGCTGGGACACTTTGCCATTCAACCCAAAAGCGGGCAAATCAGCATTGCCAAGCACCTGGACAGGGAGGAGGTGAGTTCAAGAAAATGGGAACAGGAAGGCTAAAACAGATGTGCCCCCAAAGACTGAGGGAGGAGAGTGTATTCAGCTACCTGCATGATCTCTATATAATACTGATAATGCTCCTGATCTATAAATAATACTGTAAGTAGAAGGCAAGTTTTTCATTCATTCATTTTCTAGCCTTGTGGATGCTGCTGAGGGAAGGCTGGACTTTAGGACAGCAATATAGCCTTCGTGGTCACAGCTCTGAACTTAGGTCTGCTCCACCAGTGCTTTGAAATGGCTGGGTGAGAGTCAGTCCCAAATTGGAAACCAGAGTGGTCGGTTTCTGTTTCTCTGCATCACAGTATTACAAGAAACAAACACGTGAGGGAGACGGAGAGGTCATCCGGACGTTCTCTCTTTCATAAAACAGTAGCAGCTCAAACCACTTTTGACAAATGTTTGCCCAGCTTAGTCTCCTCCATCTTTGACAAGTTTCCCTCCTTCTCTGCAACTGCTACGAGGTTGGTTTTCTTTAGCGATGTGTTTTGAGATGTATGGATGAAGAGCCTTAGCCAAGGGCAAAACTACTGTTATGCGCCTCAACATGCTGCAGCAGGGAAAACATCGACATGAAAAAGCCACCTTTCCTCCATTTCTCCAAGTAATCATGTGCTACAAATCTTCCAGATACCCAGTTATTCCCTGACAGTTCGAGCCACAGACAACGGCCACCCTGCTCAGTTCAGTGACGTCGCTGTGCACGTCCATGTGTCTGATGTCAATGACAACCCTCCTCGGTTCTTCCAGCTCAACTACAGCGTGGTGGTGCAGGTAAGCCAGGAGGCAGTTTGTTCTCCCAGCCCAGCGCAGGGTGTGAGGTACTCATGCATGCGCTGCTGCTGCCGCCGCCGAGGGGCGAGACAGCAATGACCCACGCTGCTGCTTTGTGCTCATTGCCACAAAGAGATGGAAGCATCTGCAGGGGCAGATGTTCTTTCCAATAGCTTCAGGCACTTCCTGTCCTTTCAGAACAGAGAGTGCAGAGCTTTTCATACTTTCCAAGCCTGACCCACAGTCCCTTTCTCACTTGCAATCATTCATATCTACACCACAACATAAAGAGCAGACCCAAGCTTGGGCTCGAAAGACCTAAACGTACTCAGAACGAAAGAGAGAGAACATGCTTTCATCTGCTCCTGCGCTGACATGACTCAAGGCGAAAGCAAGGGCACCAGCTCAGCTGTCGACACTTAGCTGCTACATGTGTAATGCCACAAAAGGGAGTCCCTTGTCACCACTGGGTCTCTGCTGTTACTGGCAAGAGTCTCAGTCTGTGTGTAGTAGAAATGCACATGGGGTGTGGGATTTGTTTCCCTGTCCCAGCAGCTCTAGGGATACCATGGGTTCCCCTGGGCCTTTTTTCTCTGCTTGCCTGTCTCTACTAGCATCTTTCCTCATTTCAGGAGAATGCTCCTGTGGGTACCAGTGTCCTGGAGCTGATCATGAGTGACAGAGACTCCCCAGAAAATGGACCACCATATTCATTCCAGATCACCCAGGGCAATGACGGGAAGGCTTTTGATGTCACCCAAAATGGTCTGCTGGTGACCTCATCCATCCTGAACCGAAGAATGAAAGAACAGTACCTGTTACAAGTCCAGGTACAGTCTACCTTACTGTCCCAGTATCTTAATTCCTCAGCCAGATTAAGTAGCAACAAAATGAGATTAGGACGGCACAGTTGGATGGAAACATCTCTGGCTTTGGAGAAACCCAATCCAGGTATAAAATGTGCAGCTTGAAGTGAGCTCCAGAGCTCATTTCTCCACACGGTCTGCCCAGAAGCTGGGGGCCAGCTTCATTAGACAGATGCTTTTTCCAGCATCACTCTGGAAACTACCAGTTTAAAGTGAGACCTGGATCTGGTCCTACAAACTTTCTCCAAGCATCCTTGTCATTTAAGAAGTGGTACAAGTTTCTCTCCAAAGAGGATTTCTACTGTTGCAGAGTGATTTAATTAATAATGTTATCAGTAAGGATAATAGCATGTAAATTACATACTTTGTCATTAATGGTAGGTGTTCTAAAAGCTAGGTACTATTATATCATAAACCTCAACCACTCGCTGCCTAAGATTAGGGCAGCGAATAAGCTGATTATTCACATTTTCCTACTTTGAGGTTCCAGGACTCATGATAGGCAGACATTCTCAGAGGTGGGACACGGGCTTAAATAGCCTGGAAGGTGAGGAAATGTGTTGGAGTACGTAACTGCTTTATATCTTTGTACACGCAGTTACACACGGAACCCCAAAGATGGGCAACGTCTCTAAAGAGAATTAATCCTCAGGAAATCAGAGCCACTCAGGTGTGCCTCAGCTGCTGCTGAGCCTTCATGGAAATGAGCGTGACCCCGCAGCTAACAGAAGGTCTCAACCAGTCTCCATGCTGGAAGGCGCGCTGCCATTTCCCCGGGGCCGTCTCCAGGCAGAGGTCCAACACTGCTGCCCGTTATTCCCATTCCTTCTTCATTCCCAGCCAGCTGCCTGACAGCTTCCACCCATTGCTGCCTGCAAGGCACTCTCCTTCCCACGACCTTGTCAGCCTGTCCAGTCAGATGAGGTGACAGGAAGTCAGAATGAGGCAATAATGGATCCTTCTGTTTTCCTTGACAGGTCTCTGACAGCGGTATCCCTCCCCTGTCCTCATCTGCCTTTATAAATATCCAAGTGACTGAGCAGAGCCAGTACGCCCCCTCAGCCCTTCCCCTGGAAATATTCATCACCACCAACGAGGAAGCCTTCCGAGGTGGAGTTCTGGGCAAGATCCATGCCACGGACCGAGACCCACATGACACGCTGGTGTACACTTTGGTGGCAGAAGTGCCCCAGGAGGGGCTCTTCTCTGTTGGGGCTGCGGATGGGAAGATCATTGCTGGGGACAAGCTTCCCCATGGCCACTATCTTCTAAATGTGACAGTCAGCGATGGTACGTTCACAGCCACCACCAGTGTCAACATCCACGTGTGGTGCTTCAAGCAGGAGGCCTTGGACAAGGCGGTGGTGCTGCACTTTCGCCACCTCTCCCCTGAGGAGTTTGTGGGGGACCATTGGCGCAACTTGCAAAGATTCCTGGGAAACATCCTTGTTCCCCGTCGCCAAAACATCCATATGGCCAGTTTACAGCCTGCAGCTTCCTCTGATGGAGTGGACCTGCTCTTGGCTGTTGGAGAGCCACATGGCTCCTTGTACGAGCCTCGAGTCCTTGCAAATAAGATCACTGTGTCAGCCGGGGAGATGGACCAACTCGTCGGTCTCCGGATGAAGAAAGCAATTCATGTGCCATGTCATGGGTCAGACTGCGCCCACCGTGTCTGCAAGGAAACCATCCAGCTGGATCCAGGCATGATGTCTACTTACAGCACTGCCCGACTCAGCGTCCTCACCCCACGGCACAGCTTAGAGCAAATCTGTTCTTGCAATGGTGAGCAATCCTTCCGTGTAAGTGGTCCCACCCTATAAACCCGGGCATATGGTGTTTCCTGTCAGCACCTGGACTTTCCACGGAATTAGGTTGCTCAATGACCAATAGCTCTGCCTGCAATTTCAAAGCCAAATCCAGACTCCCAGAACTTGAAAGTTTCACATAGGTTCATTTTGTTCTGTTTTTTAAATTTATCTTCTACAGTTCTTAATAGCAGCAACACCCATCTACCCCCTTGGGAAAAACCACTCATATCTAGCACATAGTGAAGCTCAGCAATCAGAATTTCAGCCTCTGAGCTCCTGTGTTGAACCGAGACTCAGCAAAGCACAGACTAACTGATAAATTTGAGGAAAGCCATACCCACTCTAGAACACGTCAGGAAGTAAATGGAGGGAGCAGGGATAGAAGTCAGCATCATTGGGTGGGAATGGACCTCATGATCATATAAAGACTTAAGGATGAGGAAATTCAAGGATGTTGAGACCACTCTGACGGCATCTTAAAGGTGCTATAGGACAGAAATAGCCAGGATGTTCTTGCACAGTTGTTTTACCGTTGAGTACGTAGCAGAAATACTGGGAGCTCCGAGTGGGAGCTGTGAGAGATGCGGTGCAGTGGTACATGGGTTGCTGTGGATGGAACAGTTATGATCAGACGGGAAAAAGATGCAGGGCTTGATACAGTCCATAGTTTCAAGTATGACTAAGACAAGACCTTTCACTTATTCTCCTTCCAGGAACGGCTGTGAGGTTTGGAGGCCACAGCTACATTCGGTACCAGCACTCACAGATCGGCTCCTGGCACATGCACTTCCGCCTGAAGACCCACCAGCTGCATGCTGTCGTGCTCTACGCTAATGGGACGGACCGCGCCACTTTGGAGGTGCGTATTGCAACACACGAGGGTTTCTTTCCAGTGTAAATAAACCTTACTCTTTCGGGGAAGGGAATCACAGAAAGAAGATGCAATAATAGCTACCCTTGGTAATTCACTTCTCTAATACGGAACCTCGGAAGCGAAAGTGAGTTTGGCAATTGCTGCAACCAGAACTACTGAATCATTTGTTACATCTGCGAATGCACGTGCTAGTCTCTGCATACACCCATATCATGGATACCCATCATCTTCTCTCCCTTCAGCTGGCTTCTCCATCCCTCTCTTACATCACACCTCTCAGGGCAAAGCATTTACCAGGTGGAATTCTCCCCAAACCGGTCTGCTTTCATGGTAGCAAAGGGCAAACATCCCCCCCAGACCTTAGGAGTGGAGTCACACTCCCACTAAACACACAAAGCAAATGCCAGACCACGTTATGGCTCAACCAAACAGAGAAGGTGGCCACATGGGACTAGAGGGCTGGGGTAACACGGTAGCAATAAGGACAGCACAGGTGAGCTCTGAGACTGGGAATGATGTTCACCAGCCTTTCCCTGTACCAGAGCATACACCAGTCAGGTCAAATGGACCTCAAATTAAAAGTCCTACGCAGTAATGGACAGAACATAAGAACAAGTCTCAAATGTTACTTCTCAACCCCCCACTCTTTCAGCCACTTTCTTCAGGTGATGCAGAGCAGGAACACTTCAGTCTGCTCACTCTCCTCCCTCTGGCTGCACACGGAATTGACACAGCATTCAAAGATCATCTCCCTCTTCCACTTTGGCAACAGAAGGAAAGCAGCAGATGACTAAAAGAATAGGAGTTTTGTATATTCCTCATCCATTAATTTCAGACTAATGGGAGATCAAGATCATAGGACATACTTACCAGTTTACAGAGTTTTGTCCCTGGGACAAATCACATTGAGATCTACACACTGTAACCTACCTGGAAGCGTCCCTCCTGTCCCTGAATTCCCTCATCCCTTTCTCATGGTTTCACAACCCCATCTTCCTATTTTGAAACACTTTTCTCTCCACTGTTATAAAAGACCCACAGAGAGAGCTGCACAGCAGCCAACACCCGAGGACCTGCCCAAAGCACATACTGAAGCTCCTGCTGCCACATCCATCACTCCTTAGAAGCAAAAGCAGAGAATAATCATCCATATGTCCTGCACCCTTCTGCAAGAGCAACTTCAAGCTGCACTGTAACAGACTGATGAAAACAACTTAGCTTCTCAAAAAGAGTTTCTAGCTTTCCGCCCTGTCTCTGGGAAGAAGAGTCATCACGTAACTCAGCAGAAGGAGTCTAGCACTCCAGATGGTGCTCAGAAAGGATGAGATGGCAGGAAGCTCTACTGAGCCAGGCCTAACACACAGAGTCCAGGGAGAAAAAAGATTTGTTATTGATGGAGTTCAGTGTGCCCAAGATGATCTGTACCCAGATGTCTCCACAAGCCTTTCAATAGGAAACATTCATAAAGCCTCCACCAAAAAGGTGCCTGTCAATCATTTCTTCCCTGACTCTTTATTAAATGTATCTCAAGGATCAAACCTTTTCTACACCATCTGGCCTGAAAAAACCTGAAGAAATTCCTCAATATTTTAAGCTTTGTAGACTGCAGCACTCTAGGTATGAGCCAAAGCTTTGAAAGAATCATAACTGATAGTTGGTAGATTTGGTGAAGAGGATGAGTTCTCCCGAGGGCATCCATATCATCGTCCTTCCAATCACAAAGCTCTCCTGATGTTCAGAAATAGGTTGCAGCACGAGGATGGCAAACCAGGCAAGCTGGGAAAGACTTGGCACTCTGTCAGTTCCTGCTCTGGGAAATCGAGCTCTCAGCTGTCTCCCAGCCCCAGAAATTGTTAAACCCAATCTACAGACCCATCTGAAGCGATATCATGTTCCTCCAGATAAAGCGAGAAAGTTCTCTGGTGCGCTTGTCAGTGGTGCAAAGAGATGTACACACACGTTGCCCTAAGGCCCTTCCATGGCATGTGCCAGCTGCACCTAGCTCTTCCTTCCTTCAGCAGTTGCTCTCTCCTGCCACTGGAGCTTCTCTAAGAGTTGACTGCTGGCCTGCTCTGCTTTGACCCCTCCAGAGTAGCCCCATCATATCATATGTAGGTTCTTCTAGAGTAATGTAGCCCATAATCACTCCTCCTCTTGCAGCCTCTTTCAAGCATCACCATTCCTCACTGTCTCTAATGCCCCCCACGGATCTCTTTCACCTGGGATGAATTGCTTGATGTAATGTAGCAAGCTCTGCAGGTTTTCTATCACTGTTTCGTTCCATCTCTTTTCCATAGGCTTTTGACTTCTATGAAAGAGAGATTTTACCACCAAAGCACTGATGAGAAAGAGGCAAAAGAGAGGTTTCACTCTGAAACAACACAACTTAACCTTTCTCCTTCCTCCATATGAGTTTTAAAGATGAAACTTGGGTCACAAATAGGAACTTGTTTAATGCAGAAGACACTGGTGTGATTCACTTAGCAGCTCAGTATCTTGTCTCCCTCCCATCTGCTGGAGATCAAGGATTGGATTGCAATGCCTATCAGCAGCTTTGGCCTAGATTCCCAGCATGCTGGTTAGGAGCTGGGAACAACAGTAACTCCTTTCTCTGCCTCCCAACTCCTCCTTGCTTTCTCCAGAGAAAGCTGCCAGTGCTCCTTCTTGACAAAGCCCTTTCAGCACCCTCACCCATGCCAAGGGGGCAACTGCTCCAGTACCTTCCCCACCACTAATGAGACAGTGAGAACAGAACAAAGACCGCATGGCCCAGAACAAGAGTCCTTCTGTGGCTGGTGGTGGAGTTACATGTAGTCTGAATACCAGGGCTCTGATTAGGCTCAGGAAGGGGGAAGAAGGGGCGAGCAGCTGCAGGACTATAATTGCATGGCTCTGAACCCTGTTATGTGGAAAGATGAACTTCCACCCCTGTACACTGGTCAAAGGTTGCAGGAAAGGACCATGGGTGAAATAATGCCAGGGAGATGAAGGTGTTTTGCAAAATAAAGGAGGTTACAGTCACTTAAACAGGCTTTAACAGATGCATGCATAGCTTACTGTGGGTAAAAGGGGCTGCATTTGCCCAGCTGGCAATTCCTGGACTCTGCAAGCTGGGATTCATTTTGATTTTCAATCTTTAGGCAGGGAGGGAGGGGAACAAGCAGCAGCAGAAGTGCTGAAACCCTCAAACTATCACATCTAACCGTGACTTTTTGGACATGTTTTGCAGATGGTTAATGGAGTACCTCAACTGAGGTACAGCTGCCGGGGGAACTACACTGGGAATCTCTCCTCCTCACGTGTTGTGAGTGACGGCAAGTGGCACTCAGTCTTCCTGGAGGTGAAGAATATGTCTGTCCGCCTGCTCATCGATGGCCTGGGAAACGCCTCTCTGCAGCTGCCAGGGACCTGTGTCTCTCGGGGCAGACAAGACCTGTTTTTTGGGGGCCTCCAGCAGCCACTCCAGTCCCAGAGAGTCACATGGGGGTTCAAAGGCTGCCTGGACGTGGTTGCAATCAACGGCAAAGAAGTGGTTCTCCTGCCCGGGAAAGGGCAGTCAAAGGAAGTCATGGAGGAGGTGGGGATAAAGCAGTGTTGCTCCCCCACTGGTGCCTGCAGCAGTAACCCTTGCCTCAACAATGGGATGTGCTCCGAAATTCATGGAGGAGGTATGTGAACATCCCGCGCAGAGCAATAAGCAGTGAGGGGAGGGCAAGATGCAACCTCTTCATCCCTATGCGAGGGGGTGCTCCAGGGAAGAATCAGAGGTCCCCTCTCAAGTGATAGTCGACTCAGTGCAGCAGCAGCTGGGGTATGAGATCATCATCCTGGCTCTCATCAGCAGACTATGGCCCAGAGGGCAAGAGGGTGTTTCTAGGGAGTATGCATGACCTAGAAGAGCACAGCATTGCCAAAAACTCAAATGCAAATAGAAATTCCACCCACCCTCCTGCATCCTCTTTGCTTAAGGAGCCACTAGCGAGGCTGGAATCAGGCAAGATGGGATCAGGCAGTGATGGTATCTGGGCAGAAACAAACCAAGATCTGGGTCCATTCCCAGTGCAGTCAGTGACTCCCCAGGGCTATGGGAAGGGATCGGGGAAAACCGTAAGCTCAAACCCAAGAGTCTCAGTCTGAGAGAGGCAGGCATATGGGGTGCATATGCTCTGCAGAGGTTTGACAGCAGGCTCTGCTCTCACCGCTGCCCCACTCCTCCCATCAGAGAGTCTCCCCACAACGAGCTGTATCACAGGGATAAGGCTAGCTTGCGGTGGCAGGGGGTGGAATTGCTCCCAGAGATGTCCACCTTTGTGTCATTGTCCTACACCCATGTCCTAGTTTCCAGCACAGCAGGGCAGGTATATCCTGTAGCACCCCGTCTATCAAAACGGATACTGTCTGCGCTTTGGCCTTTCCTTGGGGAAGAGAGGTGCTTCCCAGGCTGCTGCATGGCGCAGAAGTTCCTCCTGCAGCTCTGCGCATTTTGGGGCTGGTGCCAAAGCCCACATCCTGTCCAGGAAGCAAGCGAGGACAGAGGAGGGAGCACACTCTCTCCTGCCCTGCCTGCAGCCTCTGGGGACAAGATTCCCAGCCCTGTCAACTCAGCAGCTGCCTAGTTCAACTGAACTCATTTGACACAAGGTGTTTCTGTCCCAAACAGTTAGCCTGGCTGGCACTCACACCTCAGCCTTACCCCTAAGACCCTCTGCACAGAGAACCCCTCTGGCTGGGCTGGACAGGGCTCAAAGCCCAAGGTGAAAACTCATCTCTGCTCCAAGTCAAGGCATCACCTGCTTGCTTTGCAAAAGTACACAGTGGGAGGGGGAGGAGGAAAATCACTCCTCACTAATAATCATCCAGTGCCTTCCCGCAGTTCCTTCCAAAGTGATCAACTTCTCCTGCAAATGGCCCAAGTGCCCAGGAAAGAGCCTGTGGAACATGGCCCCAGGCAGAAACATGCAGGACCAGGGACAGGGATGCTCAAGGGACATTTAGTTTGTGAGGTTATCCTGGGTGCCTGGCTTCCCTGAGCATTGCAGGCTCAGTCCCAGAGACCACGGGACATGGCCCGAGTTTATGCAAAGCTCTGCCCAGGGATTTCAGGCGTGAGATTACACGCACAAGCAAAGACATGTCTGTGCAGGCGAGCCCAGCTGAGCCACGTGGCCGCGTGAGAACAAATCTATGCAGAAAGGGTCAAAGCCAGACCAGCCACCGCATCAACCACAGCACTCGGGACCACAGGCACAAACACATGTGAACCCCCACATCCAGGAACATGTGTGTTTGGGCACACATGTGTTTGGGCACATGCAGCCCTACAGGCAATGCTGAGCACCTGCTGCGCGAGCATCAGCACGTCCTTGTTGTCCAACCACTAACACGCATGTGGAAACAGGTCTACCTTTGTTCCCCCATGCTCTAAAGCAGGGATGTTTAGCTTGTGGAGGAGTTACAAAGACTTTTCAAGCCTGCTGTGAGGTGGAAACTCTGAACTTCCCACATGGCACCACCAGCCAAGTGACTAGCAGGAGCTCAGCACTGCCAGGGACATTCCCATGCTTAGGGCTACACTAAAGAGCAGCCAAAATCACACACAGCAGCAACCCCCTCCGAGTCCCCGACTATGCCGGGTTTCTCGCCGGCTGCGAGCAGACAGCCCTTGCGGGCAAGAGAAACCCAGCGTGCTGAGACAGGAGCTTCACACCGCGAGAACTTGCTGGACCAAAGACTTCAGAGAACAATAAGCTACAGAGGATTGCATTTAGCAGAGTCAGAAACTGTGAGTCATGCAGCCAGGCTCTCCTTCCTCGAGCGTGAATTTGTCCCCCAGCTTCTCCATGCAACGAAGCTGTGGTAGCCCTGATCTAACTCTGGCAGGAGAGGACAAGCTTGGCTTGTTGCTTCAGTAGCTCCCTAGTGCCATTGCACTGCCCCACAGTGGCCTCCCAGCCTTCAGCAACCGCCCCAGGTCCTGTAACACACCCACCAGCTCTCCATGGATGGCTTGGGTGCCCCACAGCACCTGCACTGTGTAGCAAGTACCGGGGCTTAGGTGGCCGGATTGAGCCCTCTTGGGTGCCGTCCCCACCAGGCACTGCTCTTCTTCACTCTTTCTAGTTCTTCCATGAGAATACGGCCCCTGTACAGCTCTCTCTCACCCTCTCTAGGTTACACCTGCATCTGCCCTGGGCTGTTTTCTGGTGAGCGCTGCGAGCTCGGCGACAGTCCCTGCGAGTCCAAGCCCTGTCTGCACGGGGGAACCTGCACCCTCTCTGCCACCGGCTACTCCTGCCACTGCCCTGACTGGTACCTGGGCAAAAGGTAAGGTCTAGGAAGGCTTCAGGAGGGGTGTTCTCCCATGGGGGGCTGAAAACGTGATCTCTATCACTGAGATACACGTTTCTGGAGCTCACCAGATCCAGACATTCTGGGATTAATTGCAAGGGTACCTGAGCATTGCAAAAGGGAAGTGTTGGGAGGCACTGCTGAGCAGATCAGGACATAAATAGCTCTGCCATCGTGTGGCCATTGCTCCTCTCCTCTGAGCAGGAGAAAAAAAATAAGAAAAAGAGAAATCTCCTTTCCTCCCAGATGCTCTGAGCACCTGCAGATGCTGGGCTCAGCACAGGCTCAAAGCCCCTCCTTGTGAGGGGAGAACCTCTCCCCACACACTGCTCCTGCCCGTGGTGTGAGCTGAGCTTGGCTGCTGGGCGCCCCAGCAGCAGGGTGCAGGCAGGCACTGCCCTGGGTGGCAAGAGGGTGCCCCAAGGCTGGGGGGAGGCTGGATAGCACAGTTGTGAGCTGCCCCCTCCTTCAGTAGCTGGGACACTCACCCTGGGTGCTAAAGGGGCTGTTTCTGCCTAGGACTGGCTCTGCACAGTCCATCCAAAGGGAAATTCTGTCAAACCACCATTCAACCAACTCAAAGCTCAGCTCAGGACTGTGGGCTACCCTGAAAAGCAGGTGCAGGATGCCATTCCCCCTCTCCTGTCAGTCAGCCTACAGATCCCCATCATCAGGGGCTGTCAGAGTGTTTGGCTTTGGCCCTGCACCCCATGGTTCCTATCACTTTGAGGTTCTCACCATCAGCATTCCAGCTTGAATACATTTCCCACATGTGAAATGTCAGCGTGCACTTGCCACTGCAGCTGGAGAACTGATCCAGGCCCAGGGGCTGCTCTGCTGTTCAGCCAGGCACCCCCTCCAAGCTCCCTGCCCTGCCTCCAGCCCAGCACAGGCTCAAACAGCACCACATCCAGTCCATCCTTAGCCATTTAGCCAGGATGAGCGCTGGTCCTGTGAATCAATGCAAAGGCAGAAACGACTTATATCCCTTGGAATAAAAGTTTGTGGCTGGGCATTAGGTGGCAGTGTAATATCAACACCACCGGTCCTCCAGCCAGGGCCTGAGGGTGCATGTTGCATCCCCAGCTCTCACATCCTCAAACATGAACTAGGAAATAAGAGGAGCCCAAACCTCACAGAGTTTGTTCAGTAACGAGAAAATAAGAAGGAAAGCCAACAAAGTCTTTCCCATCCCCCCTAGCACAGGGAGACCATTACTGTTGGAAGAAAAGTTTGACAGCACTGTTGGGGAATGTTTAAGTTGTGTGGGGGTGGAGCAAGGCAGAGAATCAGAAATTCAGTCTCAGTTCTGCGGATGCTCCATAAAACGCCAAAAAAAGCCTCTCCAACAATTACACCCATTCACCACTTCTCAGGCTCGATGTTCCCCGAATTTTTGCTCAACCTGCAGACATCCACAGATCGTCCTGAGATCCCACAGAGCCTGGAGCACGTATGAGACTTTACAACAGGTCATCTCAGAGCAACCCTGAGCTCCCTAACTTAACAGGATGGGAGCATCTCTCTAACCAGTGGTAGCCCTAGAAACTCCACATACTCCACTGAGGCAGGAAGCCCCACAACTTAATTTTTTACACATGATTGAAAAATAGGACCAACCTGGAAAACATGGCCTCCTGAAAACTGTCATTTTCTACTTGAGGTTCCTGTGCCAGGAGAGGTAGGTAGCATGAGTCTAGCAAGGGAGGGAGAGCAGCCCAGTGTGGAGCATCCTTGGCTGGTGTAAGTCAGAGCCCTGAATAGGATGACTCAGTTTTAGCTGCATCCCCAGGCTGATGGTGGTTGTCTCCATCCTTTCCTCCCCACAGGTGCGAGAAGCTGGCTGAGGAGTGCCAAGACAACCCATGCCGAAACGCCGGGCGCTGCGTGAGCAACCAGGGCTCCATCCGCTGCATCTGCCCATCTGATTTCCAGGGGCACTACTGCACCCAGCCCATCATCACCCCCGCCATCGTGCCCACGCAGTGGGCAGTGGGACCCGAGGAGATTGCGGAGATCGTAGCAGGAGTGCTGGGGGTGGCCATCCTGGCTGCGGCCTTTGTGGTCATCCGCAAGCGCTACTGCCACCGCACCAAGGCACACAAGCCTGTGGCCCGGGAGGACCCCGACCTACTCTCCAAGAGCGAGTTTTCCAAGAGCGTGGGTGTGGGCACCCAACCCGTGCCACCCATCGAACTCAACATCCTCAGTGACACAGCACACAACAACCTGGACCGGGCCACACCAGAGCAGCGTAAACTCACCAGCACCCCTGAATTCATCACCTTCAACTCGGCCAATGCCCCAAAGCACAGGGGCACCATCGTGTGCAGTGTGGCACCCAACCTGCCCCCCGCTGCACCCCCCTCCAACTCCGACAACGAGTCCTTCATCAAGTGCACCTGGGCCAGGGAGGAGATGGGTCAGTACCCACAGCTTTTTCTTGCTCTTTACACATCCCTCTTTCCATTCTGAAGTGGCTCT
>NW_010398314.1:0-892 GCF_000710305.1 Buceros rhinoceros silvestris | reverse complement strand
AGTGGATCTATGGTTTGCAGACATGAGGGACCAACAGTGTCGGTTAAAGCCAAACAAAGCGGGGGCAATTACTGCCTAAGCCCTTGCTGTAGGTCTTTGATTGGCTCTTCCCTCCCTGCTCACCAGTACACCCCAGTTTTCGGCTTTAACCTGCTCAATCTTGTGAATGATGAGCAGCCTCTAGCATTGGTTAGATTTCCACACATCCTGTGTGAAAAGACCCTATAGAAGAGAATAATGAAGTTAAGGGGAAAAATTAAGGCCATAGAAGTCCATGTGGGTTTTAGTGGAGGCATTTGCATCAATGCTTCTGGGCAGACGGATCACACCCTCGGGGAAATACCTCACATGGTTCTGGTCAGCAAGGTTACCGCTTTCTCCCGAAGTAGTTCATCACCAAAGCACACTGTTAGAGTGTTCACAAGAGTAACTACAGGGAAAGGGAAAGATCCAGTGGGTCACTTGCTTGGTCCCCACCCCTTCCTTATGCAAGATTCTTGCATCCAAATGATGTGATGGAGCATGTCTTTTGGGTGCTAGAGTGGTGGATGTCTGAAGGCTGGTGGGAACATGGCCTTGGCACAGCCAGGGGTGTCCTTAGGACCCCTCAGTTCCCAAAGCAGCAACAGCAACTCCCCTGTCCCCCTATCTCCTCTCCTCCTTGATCTGCCACATGTCCTGCAGGCTCAGTCTACAGGGGAATTAGTGGGAGGGAAAGAAGGGGAAAACAACAGCTTGAACTGCAGCTAACACAACTCTGTTTTATTCCAGTCTACCCAGCAGAAACAACCTACTGGCCACCCCGGTACCTGTCATCAGACGTCCAGGAATATTCCCACTATGAGATCATTCAAGGCCCCCCTGCATCCTCCTCCCACCCTCCTCTCCCCCC
>NW_010398313.1:17018-28627 GCF_000710305.1 Buceros rhinoceros silvestris | reverse complement strand
AAATGCTGTTTTGTTTGTCAAGGTCTGCCGTGGTCCTTTGGAGCATCGTGCTGAAGAAAGTTGTGAATAAAGCTGATGCGAGAACACAACCTTTTTCACACTATTGGCTATTGGGAAGGGCTCAATGTCATGGTTCAGCATTGCTATATATGTGCCATTTTTGCTTCAGTCCTGGTTTTCTGGTCTTAAATTCTTTATTATTGTATCACATCCAGACTTAATAAAAGCGGAAAGAAGATATATGAAAAATTAACTGTGAGAAACTCTGAAATGTTAATATTGCGTTCAATTATGATTAGAAATATAGTTCATAATCATGTGTGTTTATAGCACTACTCCAAGCAGCATCTTTTAGCTATGTGTAGAAATCTATATTTTTGGAGACCAGCATATATTCCTTAAAAGATGAAAAGCTGATTCTTATCCAGGGTCAGATCTGCTTCTAAATAGAAAAATGACACTAGAGCTTTTAAAAAGTAGAGATTACTAATTTCAATAGAAACAGATGAAAATTTTGAGGTTATTTGTCCATGAAAAATAATTTAGTCAGTCTAGTAAGGGGCTTCATATACTAGTGTGAGTTTTTCTACACAAATTAGCCAGAGTAATCATAACAATGTAGCTTCTTCCGTAGATATTGTCCCAAATAATAATTATTTTTCAGACAACTCACCTGGGATTAAATGCATCCCTTTCTGCCCCAAGGTATGAGTGTTTATACTGGTATTTAACATCATTTCACTAACCTAATTACATACAGTCCTGTAGTACCTCTATAGAACTTTTAATACTTATCAAGCTCCATGGATTGGGATTCAAACTGCTGCATAAAGTCACAAGAATAATGAGGTTCTTTAAGCCAGCCAGGAAGAAGGATATTTACTCACCCTGTGCCCAGTCATTAAGGAATGTTATTAAAAGCTTTTAAGTTTTAGAAAAAAATGTTCAGTTATTTCCACACAAGGTTTGTTTCAATCCAAATTCAGAGGTTCATGTCTCAGTTCTTACTTTTAGAGCCAGATTTATATTGACAGTGTTGAAACATTGAATTGTTTTGGCTCAAATCTCAATAATAATTATTCTGCCCTTACTTTTCTATAGGTAGAGACAGTCAGTCTGTAAATCTCTTTGAATGACACACCTTAATTCAGCACTGAAGCTTGTAACTAGCAAACATACTCCAGCAAAACCCGCTGAAGTTTTTCATACTCTGTCCATAATTCAGTGTCTTTTTATAACAGTTCACTGAAGTGAAGATGCTTGTTTTCCTTTATAATCTATTCTTTGCCCATAGTGACCACAACTTACTATTAAGTAGATAAGAAATGTTGTCATGGAAACAGATGAGTGGCCTTCTCCCTAGGAAACAGAGCTTTGTGTCCCAAAATTTAATTTAGCAAGTAAGTATTATTTGCAGAATTATCACACCAATTCAGCTATACTCCTTTTCTGGCCAATAGAAAGGGAGTCAATTAGCAAAGGCTAATTCATAGTGTCCCTCACTGCCTCTTCATCTAAATTACCTTTGAGCATCTCACTCTTTTTGTGCTACCTGTAAAAGCAGTTAAGAGGGAGAGAAAATGCTATATAGGTAGATTAAATTTATTGATGACTGGATTACGATGGACTGGATGGCAACACAAAACTCTTCCTTTTCCCTCCCCATTCCTAATTGCTGTTGTGGACATAAGATCATATAGTTAAATATTCCCTAGATCAGCTTGTTTTTCATGACCCAAATACAGTCATATGAAATTTGGTATCTTACTGTTAGCTAATGCCTTCCAGAATACAGACGATGCCCTTTTGGCGACATGAAGGATACGCTACTGCTTGTTTCATGGCTTATTCACTTTCACTGTTCAAAATGTATTCACTGGTTTGATTCTAGTTTCTGTCTCCGGGTTTTGTTATGTCTTTCTCTGCCTGGAAAAGTACTTAAGCAACTGGCTTTTTTTCCCCATGAAAGTACTTATAAACTGCAATCAAGTCACTTCTCAGGCTTTCCACTCAAATGTGAAGGTGACATCTTTATGTTTCTCCTTGGTAAACATTACTCCTGCTCCTTGAATCATTCTGCGAATCTTTTTTGCACTTTGCCCATTTCTATAAGTTGAATTTAAAAATACTAACATAGGATCTGTACTCAGCATTCTTTTGAATAATTTTGATAATGCCTAATTCATGCTCAAAATAAAAGGTCACTTATCTTCTTTAACTTACTCCTTTTCTATTCATAAAAGAGGATGATGAGGCAACAAATGAGGACCAAAGAGATTTAAAATCAGTTATTCTTCTTGAAACTGCATAAAATGGCAACTTAAGAGTCTAAGTCTGCTTAATTTCGTATAATGCCTTGTTTGGAATATTTTAATGGAGGGAAATATGCCACAAACCGGACCATTGTCACTTTTCCCTGATAGACCCCATTAATAAGAAGATCAGAACATTAATTACAAACTTTAAATGCTTGCTTAAAAAAACTTCCAAAGATAAAAATATATAGATTATAAAAAACATAACCATAATCCATACTTAGCTCTCTACACTGAACATACAACTCCTTATATAGATATATGGATATATGTTATACACATGGGGATTTTTTTCACTAAAATAAAAAATTACACTTTTTTCCAAAATAATCAAGGAGACCCAGACTTAACTTTAATTTAACATAAGATGGCTAACATTGTTATGAGATCCATTGTTGTAAATTATACATTCTGCACTGCGAGGTTGAAACAATTTGCATAGAATAAATTGCTGGTTATTCTGTAACCAGTTTCTCATAGCAGAATACTCTAAATGTGCTATAATTGCATCTGATCTCTCTCTGACAGCTTTTGGTATTTCATATCCATTGAATGAACAAAACATTCACTCCTTCCAGCAGGATGCATTAAGTACAAAATGAAATCTGGTATTTACATGCCACTTCCATTGAAATTCATACAAGAAAATGTTGTAGTTTAACAACTCAGTTCAGCACTCCTCAAAGTGAATGGGAACACAATGACAGCTGGATCATAAACAGAGTCCCAGCAGAGATAACACTACCTACGGCACATCAAAATGAGACACCAAGCCAAGCACCCAAACAGGATGGCAAACAACAAGAGAGTGCGTAGCAGTGTTAATCTCTCTTGAACTGAATATATGATAAACTTTGGCTAGAAGTAGTAAGTAACAAGTAATTGAGTCACCAATGAATTATTCAGGCATTTCTATGCTGCAGGTTATGGGCTAGACACACTTCTTTGACTGTGAGGATATACACCCTATCAGCATTCTTGTAGCAACTTCCTCCTTTGAATGAGACCAAAGGCTATTTCATTTCTTCTTTTAATTTTGTGTGTGTGTGTGTGTGTGTAATTCCTTTGAGGTAAATATACATCAAGAACAAAATATTTATGAAGCCCTAATGACTGTCTGAAGACACTTTCTCAGGAACCACAATTCAGAAATTTTGCTTTCAAAAACTGTAGCAATATATTTCCTTAGTGTTAGGTTATTGAGTAATACTAGAAATTACATTACTACTAAGCAACATTTTTCTTAGATAATGGTAATTTTGCAGAATTAGAATGGTCTGCAGCAAAGTCCATTTAGTTTTGACAAAAGATTTAGTTCCTTGCCAAGGCAGAAAGGGCATTTATGTTGCTCTAACCTGTAACCTTTTCCTTTGCCCAAGTATTACAAGTCTGTTCAATATACCTAGATCTACACTTTCCATGAAATCACTGCCCTCCTCTCAGGTGGCAGAGAACTTGCATGACCTCAAAGGACTTACACTGCAGCACTTACATCACAGGATTGGCATTTCCTCCACAAAGAATAGGATCCTGGAATCAAAATCGGTTTCAACTACTCTCTGATTCCAGGAAAGCAAATCAACATCTTGCAAAAATGCAATTCACATGCAACAAACTTGAAATCAGCTATGTTAAGCAAACCAAACTAAATTTTAGATTAGAAACAAAGATGTGAATGAAACCATTGCTGAAAGTTTTGTTCTCAGAAAAAAAAAAATTCAATTTTTTATATTAAGGATAAGAGTACAATGTGGAAGTATTTTTGTTTCCCTAAGGAATAGAAATTCTGGTTTTATTTCAGCTGAAACAGATGCCTGAAAATCTTTAGGAATAATAACATTATTAGTTACAGCTTCGTGGCCCTGGAGTGTTCTACATGTTTTGGAAAAGGAAATATATATTTTGTGTACAAAATATGTTGTACAGAACATAAGCAAGGAATCGATGGTATTGAAAGTGTTTCGTTGTGCATTCTGGAATCCAATAACATGTTTACTATTCTGTCTTATACAGGTAATTTCCTTCAGTCTGTGTTTTACCTGCACACAAACCCAAGGATATGTTGTTTAATTCTCCACAGACAAGAAAATCACACTGAGAAACTGCAGCGTGAACATTGAGCAGCATGTATGCTAGAAAACAAGACTCAGTCCCACATATATGCAGAGAGGTCACATATGGCTCACAAAATATCTCAGGAGTGCCAAGGAGTAGAAATATCTCCATGAAAAATGTGGCTGAGCTGACTAAACCTTGTCCCTTAAAAGGCTACCTTAATCACTGGAGCTCTAAGGCTCTGCTTTAATGCTTTGTGTATCTCTTTTAACGTTGTCTTACAACCTGTGAAGAAGGTGATTAAAGCAAAAGTTTAGTGGCTTTTAACTTTTGTCTTCTCTCTCTAGGTGTTTATGCCCCAGAATGAACCATATTGTCCAAATCTCCCCTACCTCTATATAAAGATTTTAATTATAAGCTTTTCAACTTCATTCTTTTGAAAAATGGCAAATGATTTATACAAAAAAAAAAATCACAGAGCATCTAACTTCCTAACCCTCCATAAAAAGGGAAGGATATCTTTTTTTCTTTAATATATTTTCAATTTTTTTCAGTTCTAACACAGAATACTTATGTCAACAGTTCTGTCATGAAGAAATGGTGTGCTACATATAATTGTACTTAAATTTTTTGAGCTCTGCATTGTTGCACTTTAAAAAGGCAAAACAGCTCATGAGAGTCTTACAATCTTAAAAAGATACATCACTAAGCCTGTATAATCAAAAATCAGGCAAGACAATCGGTGAGAAGATGTTAGCATGGGGTTTTTTGTTGCTGCCTTTGACAGGCCCAGGCTTTTCCTTTATCCAGACCATAAAACACAACACAGGTCTTCTAGACAGCACAGTGTTGATCACTATGTTGGGTGCATATGAGCTATTATTTTATTTCTGTCCTACAGCTTTGGTGGGGACAACTGAACAGAGTACCTCAGTAAAAACCAAAAATAAAATACAAGCTGCTCCTGAGAGACTACCACTTGCAATAGGCAATAGCTGGTCTGGAGCACATTTCCCTCTTCCAACTCAAGAGTTTCCAAACACAACTGCAGTTCAGGCTGTCACAGGGAAGTTAATTCAAACCAAAATCAGTTACAAAGGCAAAGATACCCGAAAACCCCAAGTGTTGGCCTTTAACTAGCACACCCCAAGAGAAAGAAAATAGCAAACAACATGACTGGTGCAAGTCTAGTTAGCTGAACCATACTTGAATTGCGCTGAACCTGACAGCAGAAAAGGCAGGTAGGAGAGTCTTCTCCCTCCTCCTGAAAACCTTGCTTTAAAGGGCTGTGCATGTGTGACACAGCCTGGAGGTAAATATCAGCACGTACAGAAACAGATGACAGCTCTGTTCATTACAGTTTTTCAGTTGTCTCAAAGCTATCATTCAGTATGTCTTAAACGCAAAAAAAAAAATGCTACAGCTATAACTGTAAGACCTGCATGAAAACACGACGTGCAGGAAAGCATGCAGATATAAAGCGCTAGCCTTCAGCATAATGTACATATTGTTCTGGTTTGATGTGCTCCCAGAGTTTGAATTGAAGGGGGAAACGTGTAAAATTCAGCCCATAAACAAGAAAAAAAGAGTGTCACATACCTCATATGAAGCATTTTAGGCAAAACAGTCTTTTTCAAACACTGTTGGCTGATATGTATTTACACAGGTATGTATGCACACTCATACTGCCAGTGAAGTTAAAACTAACTGCGTGATATTTTTTTAATTTGGTGAACCTAAAACACGAACTAACAACTCTTAATCTTTGTATTTAACTTCAAATAAGTAACTGTCTTCTATTTAAGTATGAACAACAGGTGCTTAAATTTCAGCTAGTGCTTTGACTTCTCATGTTGACCATTATTCCAAACTATCATTGTAAAAAAGCACTGACAGTGTCGGTTACAAAAATATGCAAAACAGACAAGAACCTGGGAATCTTCTGTAGGTACAGTTTATGGTATACTTATTGGATTGGTCCACACTTTGCAATATACATACCCTCAAGAACTCAATAAACAGGTGTACTAAACCTAAATTTAAGATTTGGAAACAGCTCTTTTAGAAATGTTTGTAATGACAATATGCTTTATTTTTCTTTAAAAAAAAAAATTGACTGTTCATAGAGCTTCCATACATGATTCATGTTCATATTCTCAGGCAGGTGTAGAAAACAGACCTTCCTTTTGATAGACAACCATTTCTAGAAGATTCAAGAATAGGCATTTTAGTCAATAAACTAAGAAATAAGGATATCCATTATCCCTTTGAGAACGTCCTTCAAAATGGGAATCTTTTTCAGTGCTTGTAATTCCCCAGTCTAATTAATGAAAATGTGACTGTTGTCTCCCAGATTAGAACAGTAACATCTGCTTCCTTTACTAGGAAGTAATCTACTCCCTAACTCTAGGTTTTGGATTTTGAGATCAATGTTAAGCAACACTTAAGAGCTCTTGATGAGAGAGCTTCATGATAGTGCTTTCATGGCTGTTAATACAAAATCGGGAACATATTTCACCAGTTGTGCAGCAGTGAGAACTTCTAAAGTCTCCGGGTAAAGCACAAGAGCATAAGAAAATATTTCAGTATCTTAGATAAAAACTGAGGCTTCAGATTACGTTTCTGGCACCTCCTTCTCTATTCACAGTATTCCAACTTTGGATATGGTATTTCTTTCACCTTCGTTTAATACTTCTTACTCTTCACATATACCCTGCATTCTTGAGTTTGCATTTGCTTTCCACCACACAAAATGTAAGCTGTCAAGTTGAACATGCTATCACACAACCCTGCATTGCTTTTTGATCTACGTCGATTTTTTTTTAACTATGTGTACCCTCAGCTGTCTTGTGTATCATATTTTGCATGCAACTGAACAACGACTCTCTGAGAACTGATCATTACCCAGTCTGGTCATCAAAGGTTTTGTGGGTGCAGCAATTTTTGCTTTGTTCTTCATAATTCATGTGATGCAGAGGAGGTCAATGTAAATTGTGAAAGGCCTGTAATTTAAACATTTGCTGTCTTTCTGCTTCAGAAGTTTAACAGACACATTAATTGTATGAATAAGATCGTTGAGGAACATAAAGATCACCCTTTATAAAGAGCTCACAGCTGCAAACACTCACAATAAGCTTCAAACTACATTTGTATTTTCTGAAACTACATTTATATTTTCTGTCAGATATACTCAGTATCTGCAGAATGCTTCTGCCACACATGCCATTAACTTCACCTGAAACGTAGTGATCCATTCCTTGTAAAATTAAGTGGAATGGGCTGACACTTCTGCAATGAACTCATGGTATTGCAATGGTTGTACTATATTGAATCGTCTCTTTAGGGTTTCTATAAACAAAAGCAGGAGAAATTATTGATATTTAAATATGAAATGAATTGCATAAACGATGACAAATTTTTGATTAAGTAATCTGGCAACCAATTTTCATCAAATTTAGAGGTTATTAAATTACATGGTATTACTTTGCTTTAGCACTCAGGCTGCAATCTGCATTTAATAGTTTCTAAGCATTCTTCTTACTGTCTAAACTCTTTCTAGACAGAAGCAAAATGGATTTTGTAATAAAAGTAGAATTAAAGAAAATAAACTAATAGAAATCTATTAATTTTTATTCACTTTATTTTGTACCATCTGTATGCTATCAGGTTTGCAAATATTATAGCAAAGAAGTACACATATGGACAGGAATATGTGCCAAAAAATCTCACAACAAACTAGAAGTTAAAGTAAATTGATAGGTAGGTAGATTCCTTGCTGCTGCGAACACATGGCAGGAATTCCAATACTGGTGCATTTGCTAGTATTTGAGGAATGTTTTTAAATTAATGTCATCCTTTATTTCTCTTAGTAAGACTTTAATTCTGTCACAAAATTGCAAAGAGAGCGGAAAGCAATACCAAAAAACTGCCACCTCTGGAAAGGACTTTTCTCTTCAAAACTGTTGGACACATCAGCAATTCTATTATACTGTGCTTTGCAAGTTGTGAATTACGGGGATAGGCACCCTATCTCCACTCTGCTAGTAGTGCTTTTTTTGATGTCTAAATGATGCTAGCACTGTTTGGCACATATGGTGGGAGGATTTTCCATAATCTTATTGTGCTTCATGGTGCAGCCACGTTTACACAGCACATCAGGTTTTTTTCCGCACTAAGAACTAGAGACACTGAGGCATTAGCAATTTCCAGGAGCTGTTGGACTAACATCAGTGTGACGTGCCCAAAGGAGAAAACAAAGTTACCTGTTCTTCCAGCATCAGCCAGTGCTGAGGTTTCTGTCAAGGGATTAAGTACCTCAAGGAAATGTTCTGGACCAGGAGGGAGATCAGAGTGTCTGGTGATAAATGGTGGCAAAAGTAGAAAACCCTTCCTGTCACCACTGCTTGAAAGTCAAATTGCTCATGGCTTACCCGCGTTGCAATCTTGTATCAAAACTATCGAACGTTCAAATACAAGTACCCACCTCTTGTGAGGGGCATGTCAGTTTGACCTCTGGTATCTGGATTGGGGAATGATAAGTCTTACTTGCAGTCAACATTCGAGCTAAATCTACTGGAATACACTTCAACTCGGGAAAATACATGTATAGAGCTCCTGCCTACCTTAGAGCACAGATGATCCAAGGTAATAAAAATCTTTCCCTCCTTGGTTTCGCTGAGAGCTCTAAGGAGCCTGTTCAGCCATTCCTGAAAGCCTCATTCAGAACCACCAGTAGAAACACACTTCTACCCACATATGGGCCTTAGGTGTAACTATAGCTGGTAACTATAGAAATAAAAAGTGAAATAAAAATTCCCTCGGGTTTTGACTGTTCAATACAACTATCTAGTCAAACATGGAGTGGAAAATCTGGACTGTATGGGTGAGATCCATGTCCCTGATTCTTATTCTGCCAATGCTACTGTGCTACAACATGAGTGCCAGCTGGAGGACAATCATTTATAGCCCTGAAAGACATTTGTATTAGAAGTCAAAACACACTCAGCAATTCCTGTGGAGATATAAATAAGTTCAAGGGTCATCTACTGAGTGATAACAATGCGTTTAAGCTCAAGGAAATATTGATAGCTGCAGACTGTTTCTGAGTCCCACGAGACAGTACTCAGGCCCTCAATCCACTCCACAAACCTATCACAGTAGCATTAAGCACTGTCCTGTGATGGCAGTGAGCCATAAAATCAATGCTTTCTACTACCAGAAACAATCCTCCCCATTTTTCACTTGTGTAGCTGATCCTTTCCATCCTGATTTTGCAAGCAGGGAATAGCATACTGAAGCGAGTACTAGCAAACCTTGTCCCAGTCTCCAGCTTGTGAGGCAGAGGCACTAAGGCAGAAGAACCAAGGAGATATTTTCTCAGCTGGTAAAGCACACACATTTTCTCCTTCTCTCTCTTTACATGTGTCAGAAAAGAAAAGAAAACTAACAAGCTTGATGCATCTCCTCTGTGATTTACTAATTCCTCAGGTTGCTCCTGAGGAAGTTCAATGATGTGTTGCTTTTCCTTTGGGGAAAGCGAAACCCATAGCATAGTCCCTGCTTAAATGACATTTCACAAACAATTTTTCTGTTGGTGTAACTCCTAGCAAAATATACTAGCTTCTTTCTTCAACTACCCTAATGAATTCAGTCCAAGAAGCACATCTTAAAGAGTGTAAATTAAGCCCAAGCAAACAAAATGGGGAAAAAAACCCACATAGAATGGTTACTAAATTTAATTTGTATAATTTCTAGTATAACTACTAACTACAACCTTCTGTCAGTGCTGCTGGTAGCATCACTATAGCCAAGCACTAGAGAGACTGATGAAACACTGCAGGTGGAACTATGTCATCCTTGTGGATTGTGTATATGTTCATCAAGAATTTATTGTATTCAGGACAGAAAAGAAAATACAATGCAGAAATTATGAGGGACAAATTTGAAAGAGCAAATATTTGATAATACTCAGACAAATATATTGTTGTTTATATTGGAAGGAAGAAACCCACTGATTTTTCCCACAGCTATCAACTGATTGCAAACAAATTAATAATAATAGAAGAAACTCATACAAAAGAAAAAACCTATGTATTTAGTTTCTCAGGGCAACCCAGGTGAAACCCTGGCAGAAGAAAAAGTTATCAAAGAAAGGAGTGATCATCGAATTATAGAATCATAGAGTGCTTTGGACTGGAAAAGACATTTAAAGATCAGCTAGTCCAATCCCTCTACAGTGAGTAGGGTCAACTTCAACTACATCAGGTTGCTTAGAGCCCCGTCCAACCTCACCTTGAATGTTTCCAGGAATGGGGCATCTACCAGCTCTGTGGGCAATCTGTTTCAGTGTTTCACCATCATCATCATGAAAATTTCTTCCTTATATCTAGTCTAAATCTCCCCTCTTTTAGTTTAAAACCATTACCCCTTGTCCTATCACAACAGGCCTGGCCAAAAAGATTGTCCCCATCTACCTTGCAGGTTCCCTTGTACTGAAAGTACTGAAAGGCCACAGTAAGGTCTCCCCAGAGCTTTCTCTTCTCCGGGCTGAACAACCTCAACACACTCAGCCTGTCCTCGTAGGAGAGGTGTCCCAGCCCTCTGATCATTTTTGCGACCTTCCTCTGGACCAGCTCCAACAGGTTCATATCTTCTGTGTATTAAGGACTCTAAAGTTGGAGACAGTGTTCCAGTTGGGGTCTCATCAGATCAGAATAGAGGGGATAATCACTTCCCTCAACGCGCTGGCCATGCTTCCTTTCATGCAATTTGGTGTATAGTTGTCCTTCTGGGCTGTGAGCTCACATTGTCAACTTATGTCCAGTTTTTCATCCACCAGTACTCCCAAGTCCTCCTCTACGGAGCTGCTCTCAATCCCTTCATCTCCCAGACTGTATTGATCCGAGAGGTTGTGCCGGCCCATGTGGAGAATCTTGCACTTGGCCTTGTTCAACCTCATGAGGTTCACATGGGCCCTTGTCTCAAGCTTGTCCAGGTCCCTCTGGATGATATCCTGTCCTTCAGACAGGTTGACTACACCGCTCAGATTGGTGTCACCTGCAAAGCTGCTGAGAATGCACCCAGTCCCACTGTCTAAGTCACTGATGAAGATATTGAACAGCACTGGTCCCAGTAAAGAGCCCTGATGAAACAGCTTGACTTTATTACCCTCATTATTAGGTCTCCCTCACCCTGTATTGCTAAATGCTTTCTCTTTGACATCTACTATTTATTTGGCAG
>NW_010398313.1:6564-16903 GCF_000710305.1 Buceros rhinoceros silvestris | reverse complement strand
TTCCTGCTGTTAGCAAACTCAATTTTCCTTCCTCCAAACTGACTGTCTGGTGATAACTTCATATGTTTGGGGTTTTTTTCCTAGCCAGAATACTCACACATGCTAACACACCATTTCATAAAGCTGAGGATAGGTCAACAAAATGGATTCAATCCACTGAAGTTAAATTGATCATGTTCTAACATATCTACAATTCTCAGTAGTGGATCCTAGAAAAGTTTGTTTTCAGAAAGCAGTATATTTTACCAAGAACCAACATTTGAGATACATCATCCAGCTGCCCTATACCAAATATTTCTCTCCTTCTATTAATTTTCAATCTTACTCCCTCCATCTGAGCACATACAAGTATCACTTAGTGGCAAGATGTGTCATACCCTATTTGCCTTGACCGATTCATAGATCTCGTGATGTTAAGCCTTTCCTCAACAGGACAGCTTTTCTACGTAAAGCTCTTGAGCTGATGTCCTAGCAGAGTGGCTTGCTCTACAGAATCAGTTATAAAGGATTTCAGAAACAGCAACATCTCCATAAAAGAGGATAAGCAAATCCAATTGCTGGAGTACGTTTTATACTGTGATATGCCATTTTTTAACAATCAATCAGCCTCATTTAACAATCAAAGCTCAGGACACTGAGAAAAATACGGATGGAAATCTAGCTTGTGGATATTTTAAAGAGTTGTTTAACTCACCAGCAAACCTCAGTGTAAATTAGGACACAGTCCTTTTCTCAATCACTGTGAAAGAAAAATTTCAAGTGTTACAAGGGGTGGTAGGGTCTTGGCCTACCTGTCAGCCTGTGTCTTGATTACGGTGAATTTTATAATTCTAAATATCATGTTAATGCCAAAGGAGAAAAATAATTACCTAAATAGAAAGGTGAAAGAGAGAAGAAAGGACAAGAACGCAAGAGGCCAGTAAAATAATTGAGATAAGAAAGATATGTCTTAAGTGGAAATTTAACTTTCATGCGTTAGAAAGCACTGCTTAAACACTTACATATAAACCCAAAACTACATCTCACCGAAGTCTGCACAGGAAGAATCCTCTTCAGCTTTAAAGGACTTTGGATCAGCACAATAAATGTTTATGTTGCATTACATGAGTCTGTAGACTAAGGTTTTCCTTCCTTTCAGGGGAAAACTGATCCTCTAACAATGTCTGGCAGCTTTGAGATAGCGTGGGTTTCTGCGTATGCCTGCTTGCCCCGGGCTAGTTTTGTATGCCTTCTCCTGAAATGCCACACTGTCTCTTAGGAGTTACCAAATAAATACAAATAAATACAGTGTGCCTTCACCCTCATTTATGAAAACCTTCCCTTTCTAAACAGCATTAATCATCATTCATAACAGTCTCTTGTCTGGCCAAGCTTGTGTAGAGCACCACAGGAGATGACAAAAATCTAGTCAGAGGTACTGGGACACAGGAAGTAGAAAAGCATGAGCAATCTAAATACCTCCCTGACAAAGCTGCTATAGTATCCCCAGACAAATAATTTCCTAAAGATACAGCAAGCAATGATCTAATGCAGAAGGAATTTGATTTTTTCATGTCATGCTTAATCAAAAGGCCTAAGAAAATGAAATATAGTAAACAAATACAGTAAATAAAGGTTGTTTATTGTATTATCTTCCTTCTCCTATGATCCTTACTTCTCTAGTGGTTGATAGGACTTTCCCAAGAGAGAAAAGCAGGGGAAGGGAACTCAATTTTGTTGAAGATATGAACCACAGTTTATATCCAAGCAGTCCAGGGCTTATTTTATTATTTTTCATTTTATTTAAAATCCTTCCACTCTTCTAAAAAATGCCAAAATACAAAGCACAAAATACTGTCCCTATTTGAAGGTACACACACACATGTATGTATACAGATCTCAGACATTTTCTCACAGTCCTGTTTCAACCCAATTCTGTTTAATTTTTCCCATAATCTTCGCTCTAAACTCCTTCTGTCTTCATGCTCCTAAATAGGATTTACTCCTCAGATGTAACAGAAAATTAACAAGTTCCCAGACTCAGCTCATCCTTCTCTTCACTAAGAAAGAATTTACAGCGCAAGAGCCTCCTGGAGGAGTTAAGCAAGCTCAGACAGTCACAGTTCAATTTTCAGCTGAAGGAAATAAGTATTTTGCCCTGATCTGATATGTTCCAGAAATCTTGATAACCTAACTTGTCCTCTGAGCTGCAGCAAAAAACAAAAGTAATGAAACGATGGCTTTTTCTCAAATTCTTCAACTAATCAGCTCTAGATCTTTGTCTCCTCTTCATCTGTCCTCTAGAAAAACAAGCTTTCTCTCAAATTATTTTTCTCTTTAATGAAAGTATGGTGACTTTCCCATCAGTTCCCTGCTACTTTTGGCTTCTCCAGCAAACAAATACCTAAAATCCTGGGTCAGCTGACAACTGCAAGGGGAGTGACTTTTGCAAATGCCTGCAGATCTGAGCCAAAGAGGGTTTTATCTTTACAGTTTACCTCGGCATCTTTTCCACTCTTCAGGACTACCTTTTTCATAATTGTAGATAGTCTCCAGGTAACAACTATTCAAGCATACCACAGCAGCAAGCTTTGCCTTTCAGATTGTACTTTGCTCTAATTATGCCTCACACGTGTTTTCTTGAAGCTTAACACTTGATGAGAGCTGCTGAAAGTTCTGCATTTCCACTTCCACTTTTTTAACATTCATTGTCAGCTGGAATACAGAGATCAAAATGTCCAAAACCAACAAGCTTCTAGATAATGAAGAATCTCAGCACATTTGTTTTGCATACACACATGAATCTTTTTTAATGTTGCATGTTATGAAGCACGATGTCACTTTTGACCTTATGGTATCTCCCTTCCTTAAAGTAGGAATAACAAAAATAACTACTGGCCATCTCAGCAAATGTTTTGACAAGCTGTATATAGCTAAGGAGATGAAAAATTCCTCCCAGCGTTGTAGTTCCTAGCTCCTAACTAATAAATTTAGATTGAAAAATAAGCAAATAATGTCAAGTTTACAATCCCATCCTGTGCTCCTTAGCATAGCTGTCTGGGATGTTATGGACCAATCTGCAACCTCCAGTGTGGTAAACTGTTGATCCAGAGCAGGCTTTCTCCCAGCTCATCAGATTTCCTCCCACGTATGGCAAAAATACTTTCAGCCTCCTGAATTCCTTCTAGCATAACTGAAGGAACCCAGGCAGAATTAGAATTACTTCAAAATGAAATGTATCTTATACCTTTTTAAACTACATGAAAGCATGACACAAAGGGACTTGTAATCAGATTCAAGGGGAAAGTGGTGAAGTCAAACTCATGATTCATCCATTAGAGTTTCTCACTATAGGAAATAAATGAGGCATTTCTAGAGAAACTGAATAATTTGTACATTTTCACAGTAGATCAGACTCATATAGCAGAAGCTGGTTTTGTAATTGTGACACATTGAGGGAAATTCAGTGACTCAGTGTTCAGCAATTTTCATTTCCACCTCAACGGTATCCTGTTGGAACACAGGCAGGCAAATATTATAAGCCATGTAGAAACACTTGTTACCCAAAGGATTTTATTTCCTTACACTATCTGTGATTCTTTAGCTATATTTCTTGTGCAAATCTGAATCTCATAATAAACAACTCAGGAATTTTTATTAGGTTTGAAAACTCAGATTAACTTTTTACCCAAAGTCACTTTGGTCATTGATATATCCTTAAGCCAGCAAAGCAGTGAAAGGAAGAATTCAGCACAATCAATTTCTAAGAAGAAAAACTACATAACCTTTGAATTATAATAATAATTATCAGTATAATTTATATAAACTATTACTCAAAGAAGGATAGTGCAAATATTTTGATAACGTAGTAAACAGGGTTAATTGCTTTGCTCTTTTCTACGCACCAAAACAAAGAAAGATGTGTCTGATCAAATTATTCATATCTTACAAAGCAGGAAAATAAGTCTCATTTATATGCTTCAGGAAAATAATTAAAAAAAACGATCAAAGCAACAACAACTACAACAACAAAACTGTCTGACTGGAAATTCAGGAGCACATTGTTGAGTAAGAAGTTCACTCAAAGGATTAGCTTGATTTAAAATGAACTATGGCGAATATCCTGTATATTTCAAGGGAACCAAAACTATAGGAGTTCAATATGGCTGACTGACTTACATTTGTAAGGAGGTAGAGTCAAACATCACACCTCTAGGAAGAGATCTCTTCTCTGTGTTCCCTGTTGCATGGAATGGCATCAGAATGCAGTTATTTCACACCAAGGGCAGGTATTAAAATGAGCTGTTGAAAGACAGTATGGCGTAGGCAGGCTGCTTTTTTTCTTGTAAAAGTTTCTCATTTTTTGAAATTTTGTGTTTTACCATAGTTATCATTCTTCATCAGTTACAAATCTGAAGCGTAGAAAGTGAAGTGTAGTTATTGCATATACTTTTTCTCACTTAATACTGCCCTAGACAGAACCAGCTATTGTGGAGGTGCTTCCCAAGCCCACCCCTGACAAACTGAGCTGCACAACAGCATGAGTTCAGATAGGAACACACATGTAATAGTGCATGTTAATGGCACACTCAAAACCACTTGAGGGGGCATTTGCCCAAAACTTGTCACTTGAAGAAGAGAATAATCGATCACATTAAACAGCCATGAACACAGGGAGACTTTTGAAGCAAAGGAGTTAGCGTAAAGAGAAGTCTAGGAGAAGCACGAGAGGTTGCAGCGGTGCAAGAGAGATTGGTGTGGCATCAGACACAGCAAAGCTCAGTATGATGCCACCCAAGTCACCCAGGGGTCTCCTGGCCTCTGCCTGCCTAGAGCAGCGTACCCTCCCATGGGGTGGATAGTACTAAAAACAGGTACTTTTAATTTCTGGGCACCATTAAAGCATTTAAGGGTAAATAACTGACCTCTGTTAGAGAGTGTTTTGAAACAGAGATGTTTTCACAGAAACAATAAAGACCTTTGCTCCCTAGACTCTGAGAATACCTACCTTCAGAACCAGCACAAGTCATACATCTCAGAAGAGTTGGCACTCATTTCAGAAACATGGTGCAGGATTCTGGCATTTCAAACGGCTTTCCAGTCCAGCTGAACTATTTTGCTGTATCCAAAATAAGCCATTATTAAAGTCTGCAGAACTTACTGAAACATGTGATATGAATCCCAAACTTTCAATCAAGCTGAACTTGACTTTGCTTTATTTTGCAGCCTGGGCCTTCAGCATGATATTTTTTTTACTTGACATACAAAAGTGGCAATATCTAGACTGATAGGAATGTTGTGGAAAATATTTCCAAGAGCATTTTTCATAATTAACATCTTTCAAAAGACTTGCAAATATAGCTCTTAGCCAAATTCAGCTAACTTGCAGAGTTTAACCTTTGGCTAGCAATTGTTCACAAATTCTAGTAAACTAACAAACTAATATGTGGAGTCTTCCAGAAAATGGAGGCAAACATTACAAAAACCAGGTTTTGCAGGAACCTAGACATTGCACATAGACTATCTCCATCCTTGGAACAGTTGACTGCCTAGGGCCAAATTCAGCTAACTTGCAGAGTTTAACCTCCTCTCTTTGCCTCAAATTTAGGGACTTTTCTGTAAGTTGTTCAGTTATTTGGCTAGCAATTGTTCACAAATTCTAGTAAACTAACAAACTAATATGTGGAGTCTTCCAGAAAATGGAGGCAAACATTACAAAAACCAGGTTTTGCAGGAACCTAGACATTGCACATAGACTATCTCCATCCTTGGAACAGTTGACTGCCTAGGTTCTTCAGTTGTAACAGGCATCTCCATATGAGGAAGAAAACAACACAGTTGTAACACCACTGGTAATTAACAGCATATAATTACGTAGCTTACAAACCCAGTATGGAGATTTTACTTCATGCCTAGATCCAGCTGAACTGCCAATGGTCGGCAGAAGACACTGGATTAAACACCTGATTTTCCTTTCTCAGGTAGCACAGAAATTTTTTCTCTGATGAATATAATTTTTGCAATATTGCATAGAAAAGAACAATGCTGATTCTGCTGCTCATGAGGAATATCTGTCACTCATCTAGGCCCTTCCTGTAAGACAGTTTATTACTCTGAAAAAAGATGACAGTATCATAAAGTCTGCAACGTAGGAATACATGTTTACACTTCAAACCAACTATAGAAGCCTAGACGAGATAGACAGCTCCTCCTCAATGATGACTTGGACCTTCAAGGCAAATCTGGTCAGTGAATGAAGCAGGTGGCCTTTGGCCTTAAAAAGAAAAGTCATTATGTGACAAGTAATAAAGACCTACTTTAGAAGATTTTGTTGTAATCTGGGGGAGAAAGCATTCATTATAAATCAGGTCATGACTTTTCCTCTTTTGCTTTGTCAGAAAGAAAGGTTTTGAGCTAGCACTTGGATTTTTCACAAAACTGAAGAAAAAAAGAGTATTGAAAGCTTAATTTGTTTTTCTCCTATAGCTTGGTTCATGCATTTCCATGAAAACTGAAGTAGTCCTAGCCTTCCCTCTTTCTTTTGCAATTCCACATTTATCTTCCCTTTGGGGAAAAAAAAAAAATTGTTTTAAAAAATTACTTCAAAACATGAAAAAAGACAGAGAGCAGAGGGAGAAGAGCATTCGTCAGCAGAGATAGTAACTGTAACACAGATGCATCAGCCTGTTAATTCCTAACATTTCATAACATCCAAATTTCCACCTGTGGGTGTTGGCAAGGTAGTTTCTACTGGTCTGGTACAGCTTTAGGACAGCAAAAAAAAAAATGTTATTTATGTATATGTATTGCAGAAATAGTTTTGCAGATATGACAGTCCACACCCTATAATTTATAAATGAAGTATTGAAAAAGAGGAAACCCAGACTCCTTAGTAGTATGTGGTTTGATGGTTTCATGTGTTAGAGTGTTTTCTGTATTTGTGATTCCTTAAGCATCAGAACATTGTTATCTTTTCTGACAGTTTAAGCAGGAGTTCACTTGACTCAGTGTACCTGAGAAAAAGTTTTCATTTTGTTTTGGTTCTACTACATAGTACTTTTAGATTTCTAATGCAGTTTTGACATACTCTTATGATTCCTAACACCTTATTATAAACCACATATCAAATTTTATGTGCATGTTAAAGGAGAACAAATAAAGAAAGGAAGGAAGTTGAAAAGTTCCTCTTTTAGGAGATAGCAATTGCTATTGACACCAGCACCCTACTGTTCCTTAAATGAAACGAGTTTGGGGAAAGCAGCTCCTAACAGTAAGCTGTATGCACAGTGTGTTTTTATTGCCATCACTGCAATGAAGTGAATGATACTAAAAGCTGTGACTGATACAGCATCAAAGTTCATCCCCTTTGCTTTCAGCTACACCTAGCACCTAAGCACAAGAGCATGAGCAAATAGTGATGAAGGTCTAAATGACCTGAAAGGAATTTAATTGAAAGTTTGCTGCAGTTGAACTAGTTTTCAGAGATATGGTATTTCTCTGATTATTGTTCTGCGAACTTGCATGGGGTACAGAGCAACAGAAGATATTTTGAGAAACACAAGAGTCCTGCTACAGACCTCAGGAAATACAAACAAGTACCTCCACTGTCTGTGTTCTAGATGTCTCCCATTTAAAGTAATGACTCCTATTTTGTACAAGATCTATAATTTGTACTGTCAATTCTCCTTTGTAGTACCTCTTTAATCTAGAATGTGTACTAATAGAGAAATTAAAATAGCAGTTTCTGCAGGAAAGTATATAAAACATTTAAACACAGAATCATCAGTTTTGACCTGAAAGGAGAGGTTTTGGAAGAGAATGGCAAGAGATACTGTCTATTCAAAATGAAAAAGTATTAAAAATTTCCCAAGATACAATAGCATGGATTTTTCAGCTTGTCACATAAAACAGTTGGATAAGTGCCAATCAGTTCTTAAACAAATCATGGAATCATAGAAACATTTAGTTTGAAAAGACAGTTTAAGATCGTAGATTGCGAAGTCCCTCTAAACCATGTCTCCAAGTGCTACATCTAAGTGTATTTTAAATACCTTTTATTGACAACTCAGCCACTGCCCTGGGCAGCCTGTTCCAAGGCTTCACAACAGTTACGGTGAAGTAATTTTGCCTAATATCCAATCTTAGCACTCCGTGGCACAGCTTGAGGCCTTTTCCTCTCACTCTATTGCTTGTTACTTGGGTAAAGAGACCAACCCCCACTTCTCTATCCTGGGCAGCCTGTTCCAAGGCTTCACAACAGTTACGGTGAAGTAATTTTGCCTAATATCCAATCTTAGCACTCCGTGGCACAGCTTGAGGCCTTTTCCTCTCACTCTATTGCTTGTTACTTGGGTAAAGAGACCAACCCCCACTTCTCTATCCTCCTTTCAGGTAGTTGTAGAGAGAGATAAATCTCCCCTCAGCCTCCATTTTTTCAGGATAAACAACCCCTCATAGCTGAGATCCTCATAGGACTTGTTCTCTAGACCATTCACCAGCTTCGTTGCCCTTCTTTGGACATGCTCTAGCACCACGAAGTCCTTCTTGTAGTGAGGAGCCCCAAACTGGACACAGTATTTGAGGAGCAGCCTCACTAGTGCTGAGTACAGAGGAATAATCACTGCCTTACTCCTGCTGGCCACACTATTTCTGATACAATCCAGGATGGCCTTCTTGGCCACCTGGGCACACTGCTGGCTCATATTTACGTGACCATCAACCAATACCCCCTCTTCCACCAGGCAACTTTCCAGCTACTCTTCCTGAAGCTTGTAGTGTTGCATGGCTTGTTGAGACCCAAGACTTGGTACTTGATCTTATTGGACCTCATAGAGTTGACCTCAGCCCATTGACCCAGTCTGTCCAGATCCCTCTGTAGGTCTTCCCTTCTATCAAGCAGATCAACATAGCCACCTAACTTGCTGTCATCTGCAAATTTACTGAGGTTACACTCAATCCCCTCTGAACCCAATCCAATCTGAACGAATAAAATACCAGTATCACCTGATGCATCTTCATTATAATATTACTCAGACAGGTTAGTGATAAGCTTATGTATAACAATATTCTCAGTCTATTTTCTTGTAATTCCTTTTATTTTGTGGTATATAGTGAAAAAGAAAAAAGATACAGGGTAGCTGTAACTGATGCCATAGTAGATGGAAATGTACTTGGGCAGCTGACAGTACCAGCAAGAATCATTCAGTGAAGCAGGGCAAAAGACTGTCAACTGAACACAAGGTGAAGGGTTTATGTCTTCAACATATTTCAAAATCAATTTCAGTGAGCAGACAGTGCTTTGAGGTTTGCTCTTGAAAAATGCAAGTTCCTCATAGCAGAAGTAACAAATAGTATAATACCTACTTTATATACATGGCATAGAAGCATTAGCAAGGCAGACTGCAATAAAATCAGGGATGTTGAAATTTATTAGCTATTTTAATGCAAATACAATATAAAGAGTATTTAAGACTCAACTAATGAAATAACAATTTATTGTTGCTATTATTATTGTTGATTTTGTTGTTATTATTATTATTATGTTACCATGGTGACCTCTTTACTCAGTGAGGTTTTCTTGTTGTGGTTACTGACAGTACAATAAATGAATCACGGTCCAAAGCCAAGAACTAATGTTAATCACAGCTTTATCTGCCAGTTCTAACCTCTTGATAAGTACATATGCATGTGAGCTACAACTTCCAAAAGAATATTTTTTAGTCATAGTTGTATACATATTCACATTCTGTGTTTTTTTGCAATTCGTGATCTAAAGGACGGTATCCATCAGGTAGCTGAGAATTTGAAAACAGTTTTAGCAGTGGTTAAACACCTAGAACCACAATAATCACAAAAGCTTTGCCCAGCTGCAGACTTTTCATACCTAATTCTAAAACTCTTCTTTTTCTACTTTGAAATCTCCATGGTGTATGTACTGTACATACATCTGTAAGTCTGCCTACAAGCATATCTCCCAGGTGTGGACAGTTCTGAATTTATTTCGTACACAGAATGGTCTGTATTAGAAAATGAGATGCTCTGCTCTAATCTCTGCATTTGTTGCATCCTTCTCATATCAGGGACAAACCTCTTACCAGTCCAGTTACCAGACCTTTTCCTTTAGAAAAAGGTCAGTGAAAGAGAAGGAATGGAAAGTGTTGATGCCGCTCAGTTTCTAAGCATTTAAAGGCAATAGAAAATGATTGCAAAACAGTGACAGTATATGAACACAATAAATTTAACCATGCACTGAAATCCAGCTCCCCCCTTCACAAAAATCCTGATTTTGCACCTTGAATACAGTTACACGTGTTTGGTTTGGTGAGTGAACAAGACAGCATCTATTGGCACTCTCTCTAAT
>NW_010398313.1:3451-6419 GCF_000710305.1 Buceros rhinoceros silvestris | reverse complement strand
AAATGATTGCAAAACAGTGACAGTATATGAACACAATAAATTTAACCATGCACTGAAATCCAGCTCCCCCCTTCACAAAAATCCTGATTTTGCACCTTGAATACAGTTACACGTTACACGTTTGGTGAGTGATGCAGACAGCATCTATGGCCATGGCACTCTCTCTAATGAGGCTTTAAATATTTTATCTGGGAAGTAACTTAGTTTCTGAGCTCTGTAATAGAAGACTATCATGTATGAGAAAAGAGCACGTTTCATCTTTTCATCACTTGTGTGTTTTGAGGGAAAGGTTGCACATGGATTTGAGGGTCTTGATATGGAGTAGACTAAGGCCCATATCAGTCCCTTGCTCTTCATTTTTCCTGTTGGCTGTCTCCAGGCAGAAATATGCCAACGACAGCGGTTTTGCTTAGCATGTTAGTTTGAAATCTGTTAAACGGTGCCTAATGTACTTGGCATTACTTTCCAGAGAGCTTTAGCACATCACTCCAGAACTTCACAACGGGAACAAGAGAAGTTCTGCACTTCTACATCTGCTGTTTCTGCAGCTTACTGTGCAAGTTGCTCAAGATTGCTAGGGAAATATGAGGCTGAAAAGGAAATTGAAATTCTGAGTATCAGTCCAGTTCTTTAAGCTTAAGTCAATTCTTCCCATGTAAAGAAATAGACTTAAAAATACAAAGATGGAACTACTGTCCAGAGGTTCACAGAGGGAAGTAAATGGAAAATTTTTAACTTTTAGAGATGGTATTGGACTAACATCTGTCGATTTTTGCTTTGAGCATGGGTAATATCAATGATTTTTGCAACATAGCTTTCATTCACATATTTAAAATAACAACATGCAGCAGAAAAATGTTAGAGCACTGCAATCATTCTATTAATGAAAATTAAGTAAAAATATCTCTAGTTCCACACACTGATGCTAGAGACCAGCAGTTAGTATACAGAGCTCCCAGATGCCAGCTGGAGTTGTACAAGCACGAGAGAAAAACAGAATTACATAAACAGCGCTGACTGGTGAGCTAGAACAGTGCTTCTCACACGGCAGTCCAGGGAGCACTACCAGCAGTCTGTAAAGCCAGTTCTGTCGTTCCAGGGAGGCATCTGTCAATCTCCAAGGAGAGATACATTCTGTAGCTGTAGCCAGTCCTTTCATTCTTTCATTCAACCAGACTATTTTTTTAATTAGCTAATCAACATCAGATAGTCACAAGCACTGCACTGAAATCTGCACGGATCAGATTACTTCTTACCCTCAGGCTCACTTCACTGCTTGTTCCATCAGATGCGGTATTTGGCGGTTTTAGGGTCAGAGATGGGTCTCAGGAAGACAAAAGGCTCTTAATTGTCCCACGTTTACTACCCCAGAAGCTGGAAGAGCACACCCTGCAGCTCCATCCGCATACAACAGACTAGCTGGAGCACAAGGAGCATGAGGTGGTGCTCCTTCCTCTCCACAGTCAAGCTTCTATCAGTGAGGGAAAGGACTGGCATCAAGTTTTGGGGGAAGCAGGAAAGCCACATGAGGAAATGTTTACCCACACTAAGTCCTCCCACAAACCTTCCAACTCACTGGTATTTTCCAGCCCAATGTCCACACAGACACACCAGTGTGTTTTGAAGATCCCTGCTTTGATGCTACCCTTTTCTAGCACAGAAGAATGGAAACCGTCTCTTCCTCTGACTGTGGGAGTAAATTAAATATAGCATCACTCTCTATTTTGATGCAAGCTGTGATCAAGGGTTTGTAAAGCATCCAACTGTTGCAGTTCACCATTGCAGTCACACAGAAACCAAGAGCAAACTGCAGAGTGAGCTGACAACCTGAAAGCAGTTGGAGGCATGACCAGATTTACTGTTACTTCGAGCATAAAAAACCAAGTTGCCAGATCTCAATACAGGATCTTTTCACTATTTTGATTTACAGTCCATTTATTATGAGTTGTGTTCAGCTCTATCATTAAAAAATATAATTTTTCCCAATAAAAGGATAGGGGAGAGGAAGACAGTTACTTAACAGCAAGTGGACGGTGCCATAAACTTCTTTTCTTTAACGTGAGTTCACTTCATCTTTGAAATATTGTCAAAACTGAAAGTGCATGTAACAGCCCACTTCATCTTAAATTTAGATCTGTACTTTGAAAAGAATATTTAAAGATTCACTTTTAGGCTCATTTACTCAAGTGTTGTTTTTCCCTTAAAACAGTGGTAAATACATGTATGTCTGTGTGTGTGTACAAAATGTATATGTTTTTATGTACATAAATACCTACATACAGCGAGAAAGACTTGGTGAATGTGTACGGGGAAGGGGAATGTGTAACGTGTGTGCTTATGCATGTGTGGAGGGCCTGTGTTTGAGGACAGGCACTGGAATAAAGGATGGGCTGCAAAAGGATCTGTGTCTCCAGAGCATGTCAACAATCTTCAGAGATGTCACTACTGACCTCAGTTCCCCACCTTGTGCCTGAGATAACTGAAGCAAACCTACTACAAGGGAGCAGCTTCAGCATTTCTAGTTAAACCTAGCCAAGTCTTTATATAGTGGTGCTGCGTTTCGCAAAATCCTGCATGAAACCTGTTACTACAGATTCATAGCTTTTAATCGATGGCAGGAATCTCTATCTTAATCATATTTCTAGACAGATTTTAAGGTTTTTACTGTGTTGTGTTGATGATTTAATCCATTTTTCTTCTTGCTATACAGCAAAACTGTCATTAATTCTCTTCTTGCCACTATCTCTGATCTTTGGATTTCACTGGTTATCATGCTGGTTGATAGAAAACAGTGACAGTCCAACCTTCACAGATTTCTTGGCCACTTTTGAGGGCCTGTCCTGCAGATAGGATCTCTGCAAGAGTGTTCTTTAAAAAGACAGCAAAAGAAGCTCAGTCTGCTAGAATGTGTTACTCAAAATTTAAACAGTCTTGAATATGCTCCCCTTCGCTGCAGTACTCTTCACTA
>NW_010398313.1:0-3314 GCF_000710305.1 Buceros rhinoceros silvestris | reverse complement strand
CCCTTGCTACTGTTTGAAATTTATGGAGGGAGAAAGTAGACAGATTAAGGTCATCTTCAGCTTTCAGGGAGAAAAGACAAGAAAGCGGTGCTTTTAAGAAAAAAAAACACTTAAAAGTTTTGCTTTATTTTGTGTTCATATATAATACTTTGTTTGGTTAAATCTGTTTCTAAATGTATAGATTGGTCCAGAGAGAACCAAAACATAAAAGATTAATTTTAATAACTGCAGAATTCATAGACATATGGAAAGGTAGGAAGTTCGTTTCTTAGGCTGGTGATCTCTTCTTAGCATTAGGACTGCCGGGTCTTTCATCTATATGAGCACAACATTCCCCCTGTTAATTAACATGGTTAGGAATGACTCATCAAGGTGGCTACAAGTTCCCTCCTTCATTAGTTAAGAGCCCCATTCTGTAAAGAATAACAATTATGTCCTATTTACTATACATTTTATGATTGCTGGCCATGGCTTTCAAATAGGACATTAAGAAAAAAAAAGTATTATCTTATATCTTGTAAACATATGATCAAAAATTCTGAATCTGGTTAACCTGGCAAAGTCAAAAAAAGCAGGAAAGGTTTGTCCGTCCCTGATCTGAAATGCAATAACTTAGCATGTTAGCAGCACATCATGTGGGATAGGTTGATTTCCATTAAGAACTATGCTTCTGCCAAGATAAATATATTTTTTTTTCCTTTTCTGTAAGACATGTAACCGTGTTATTAGCTTCTGATATTTTATTCCCCGCAATCTTCCTTCAAGAACACTATGTAAACAACCCCTTTTTTTTTCTTTTGTTCCCACTAAGCAAAACCCAAACTCACTCTCTTTGGTTGACATACTGTGTTTGAATAGGAAAATATGGAAATGGTGCATATGACATCCAACAGCTGACTGCCACATTTGGCCTCTCTGACTTTTTTATGGCTGCAAATGGCAGTGAAGTTAAATGTATTTTTGTCGACTGAGACATTTACCAAGTAACACACTTGTGAAGAAAACTCTGAGTTAAGCAGAGTTTAACACTTTCCATCGCTTTTTCACAGTCATACGTAAGACATCTGGCCTGCAGAGATCTCATTTATGCCCTAAACATTTTGGTAAACACCACGAAACCCCTTGCTAAAATGAATGTTAGAATGGCAAGAAAACATATGAATAGGCAAAAACCCCAGTTAATCAACCTAGCATGCCAATCTTGCCAATCTTGATTGGATGCATATTTTGTCCGTTAAATACGACTAATTAGTTTCATGTATGATTTTTACTTCTTGCAATTCTGCCAGCTCAGAAAGACTCTGCCTGGGTTAACCTCCCTGCGGGGGGAAATGATGCTAAATTAGCGTTTAACATTCATATGCTTTGCTGTTTCTAATGCAATGCTGAACGTGAGTTTGCGAATAGTATAAGCAGGCATAAATCATGTCAAGCATGATTCCAGCCTTCCTCAAAATCATTTTCTGAATTTCAAACTTTAGCCCTAAGTTGTTCCAGACTTGAAGCAAGGTTTGTTGTTTTCATTATTTTAAATTTTTTGGTTACTATTATTTAGTATAATGACAACTTCTGTTCAAACACCTACACCTATAAACACCCCTAAGCCTAAGACTGCCAACTGGTAACAAGAAACAAGGAGAAGGCTGAAGTACTCAGCAACCTTTTTTGTCTCAGTCTTCACTGGCAACCTTGCTTTTCACACCTCTCAAGTGAGTGGACCACCAGGCAGGGACTGGGGCAGGGCAAAGTCCCTACCACTGTAGGAGATGATCACATTCATGACCACCTGAGGAACTTGAGCATTTACAAGTCTATGGGACCTGTTGAGATGCATCCCAGAGTCCTAAGGGAATTGGCTGGTGGAGTTTGATGGACTGCAAGATGGGGAGCAGTGGGGCACTCCCACTGTAAGCAAATATCAAGCTTGTGACTACTTGAGGAACCTGAGCGTACATAAGTTTATGGGCCCTGATGAGATGCATCTCAGAGTCCTGAGGGAATTGGCTGGTGGAGTTGCCAAGCCACTCTCCATGATATTTGACAAGTCTTGGCAGTGAGGTGAAGTTCCTGGTGACTGGAAAAAGAGAAACATTGCAGCTGTTTCTAAAAAGGGTAGAAAAGAGGACCCTGGGAACTACCAGCTGACCTGCCAGCCTCACCTCTGTGCCTGGGAAGACCACAGAAAAGATCCTCCTAGAAGCTATACTAAGGCACATGGAGGACAGAGGCATGATTCAAGACAGCCATCAGGGCATCACCAAGGGCGAGTCCTGCCTGACCAACCCAGCAGTCCCCTATAATGGAGTGACAACACCAGTGAACAAGGAAAGTGCTATGGATGTCATCTATGCAGACTTTTGTAAGACCTTTGACACCAGGTCTGCATCAGAAGGTGTATGGCCAACAGGTTGAGGGAGGTGATTGTGCTCCTTTTACTCTACTCTGGTGAGACTCTGTCTGGAACACTGTGTCCAGCTTTGGAGTTGTCAACACACAGAAAGCATGGACATGTTGGAGCAGGTCCAGAGGAAGGTCACAAAAATGATCAGGGGGATGGAATACCTCTCCTATGAGGACAGGCTAAGTGTATTAGGGTTGTTCAGTCTGGAGAAGAGAAGGCTCTGGGAAGACCTTATAGCAGCCTTCCAGTACTTAAACGGGGTTTATAAGAAAGAGGGGACAGTCTTTTTGGGTGGGCCTGTTGTGATAGGACAAGGAATAATGGCTTTAAACCAAGAGGGGAGATTTAAACTAGATATGAAGAAGAAATATTTTATTATGAGGGTGGTAAAATGTGAAATCAGTTGCCCAGAGAGGTGGTAGATGCCCCATCCCTGAAAACAGTCAAGGTCAGGTTGGATGAGGCTCTAAGCAACCTGATCTATCTGAATATGTGCCTGCTAACTGCAGGGGGTTGAACTAGGTGACATTTAGAGGTCCCTTCCAACACAAACTGTTTTACAACTTTATGATTCTGTAATTCTATGATTCTATGTGACAGTGCCTGAAAAAATCAGTTTCTAAGACTAACTCTATTCTCCTGCACTTTCTTTGCATCCAGTCGTGACCAACACTTTATATTCAAACATGTATTAAACATGTACTTTGGGAACAACTCATGCCACAGTTACTCATACCACAGCATCTCACTGAAAGTGGTTAATTCCTACACATAAAGTTAGTTGTTACAGCACACATTAGTTGCCGCAGATAAATATGGCCAAACAACTTTTCTCAGTAATGTGCTGGAAAGCTGAAAGGATGCCCGGGGAACATTTTGCTCTCAAGGATGAAAGTTTAACAAGGTCATAGTT
>NW_010398312.1:82904-83129 GCF_000710305.1 Buceros rhinoceros silvestris | reverse complement strand
CAGCCGCCGAGGAGCGGAGCGGAGCGGAGCGGAGCTGCCGCGCCCACCGCCCTGCCGGCGAGGGAGCGCTCTCGGGACGGGGCTCCGCCGTCAGCGAGAGGTAATTAACGTCGTGCTGGGGATTTGCATATTAACACACCCGCCGAGGCCCCCCTGCCGCGCACCGCTCCCTCCGCGGGCTCGGCGCTCCAAGGGCTGCGGCTAAATCCAGCCAGCGGGCTCTGC
>NW_010398312.1:80614-82771 GCF_000710305.1 Buceros rhinoceros silvestris | reverse complement strand
CGGAGCAAACGGTTTCATAAGCGGCGGGAGCAGTTCGAGTGGGCTCCTCGGCATCAGTGCCTTTCAGTTTTTCCAGATGACAGAGATCGATACTCTTCGACAAACTCCACGACTTAACACATACTTTCTTTAAACCTCTTACACTGCTTCTGGTTACCAATTTCTTTCAGAGTAGTTGTGTTAAATGACCCAAAAATAATTTTTGAAACAAAACGTTTACAAAAATAGAATTTGAAGCTTGCAGAATTTCTGTGAACATAAAAACATTCTCTTTTCTACATTGATCCATCTCAAATCAGCTAGTTTCCTTGCCTGTGTCAACAACACAGGACATGTTTGAATTCAATTGTTTATCTGCAAGAAGACAATTAAAAGATAAGAGCAATCAGTATCAACTTTTATTTCCACCACCCCCACCCCCTTCCCCGTGCCACTTCTAAAAATCTCAAGAGCCAATTAGATTTTGGTTTAAAGAGTTTTCAACCATTGCCAAGCCCCCATGAAGCAGAGTCTGGTATAATCATGCAAGTTATGATTAAGGAAAACTGGCTTTTAATCACAGATAGTGATTAAATATGTAACACCTCTACTGAAAAATGGGCAGTTTAAATATAAGCATGCATGCTTTGCAGGCACCTGCAGCTTCCATGCATTGGTGTCTATAGTCAGCTACCTTAGGAGCTCAGAAAAGCCTGATGAACTTCCTCAGCTCAGAACCTCCAAGGCAGACATCTCCACCATCAGCTGTTTTCTGCAGAAACTCTCCTATCTCACTGCTGCACAGTAATACACTCTCTCACATCCAAACCTGAGCACGTGCACCCACCTTCCCGTTTGATGCTGCAGGGAGGGAGGGAGAGCTTGATCTAACCTTACCCTTTCAGAAAAACATTAACCTCATAAGCTATGATTTTGTTTTTCAAAATAGTAATTTATAAGAACCATTAAAATCCATCACTTTCAGTTGGCTGTTCTTCCTTTCTAAAAGCAGCAGCAAAACCAAACATGAATATGGTTAGAAATGCAGGGGAGAAAAAAGAAGAGGAAAAAAAAAAAAGAGAGAGGTATCTGTTTGCCTCATAAATATGAGGTTTGTTTTCATTAAAAAAATTATTCTGAGGCAATGGCATCATGGGAAAAATACATCTTTCCATTCTGTCCCTTCCCTCACACTACCCCCAAAAATAAACACCCTAAACAGGTCTACCTTAGAAAAAAGCCCAGACATTTAGATTGCAGTCTATAAAGCGAAGTTTCACAGTCAGTCAATAACTCAAAAAGAGGAAATTAACGCAGAAATATTTAGATGGCTGTCTTGACAAAATTTGGGATATGACTGCCTACAGACCCAGAAAAAGATTAAATGAGAATAAATGCTGCAGAACTAAAGATATCCTGAAGTAAATATACAGAGAAACATATTATACAACGCTAAATCAGTTACATATGTTGTTGTCTACAGATGTTAGAACTGCAACAAGTCTAATTTGAGAAGTCTGTCTGCAGTCTCACACAGCTGAATTCAACTGTCATGTACAGAACAAAGACCTCATCAGACAGAAGACCCATCACCACCCAGGATGGGATGAGGGAGTGGGGCTTTCCCAGCTCCTGAGAGGTACCTGGCTGGCAGAGAACAGACAGTTCAGACTGATTAGGGACTGATAAGGACTGTGGCAAAGGCACTGACAGATTGCTCTTTACTGTGTTGATAAATCCAGACCCAAGCATTCAGTTTGCAAGGAGAAGAATATTTTCTGTTAACTCAGTCTAGGTCTGAAAGTCAGCTGGGATTGCCGTCACCATAATGAAGCATAGTTAACAATCACTGTATTACCAGTAATGGAAACCAGCTCTCCTTCAAGTACCTATAGTCTGAAAGAAATTATAAAACAATATATTTAAGTACATGGATAGAGGAAAACAGATGGCTCTCAGAATACCGGTGTGGAACAGTTTCTCCGAGGAAGAAAGAACGTTCTTCCTATGAGTATGCTATCAGATAAGGATTTTGGAAACAAGTAACAGGGAAAATAAGATTATTTAGCTCCACATAACAGTCATCCGGTAAACTGTTCAGGAACAAACAAATAGGCCTTGATAAAGTGAGAAAAATGAGGGCAAGAACAACTCTAATTTCCAGAGTTCCTGTACTGT
>NW_010398312.1:73680-80491 GCF_000710305.1 Buceros rhinoceros silvestris | reverse complement strand
GAACCATTTTGTGTCATCTGTGCTCACAGAAGAACTTTAATTCACTTATAGCTACTTTCAAAAATTTTTCTCAGAAAATAATGTTGCTCAGAGAAAGCAAACAATTTTTCAAAGAACTGGAAACAGGAATTCTCCTGCTAAAATCACCGTAACAAGGCGTCTCCAGGCTTCTGAGGACTTCATCTTGGAAGTCATCCAATCAGGTGAGACAAGACAGCAGGGAAGAGATATGAAACAAATCCATAAACACAAAATATTTTTCCTATTCACAGAAAACCAAATTCTTTTCAGCTAGGGGGAAGAAATCTTGGAAAAAAGAAAATCTAGAGGGGGAAATGTTGACTTTATATCTCTCTCCTAGGCTTTGACTATGTTGTCAGAAGGGGCAAACATGGGAAAAACTGGGAAAAACTGCCGGGATAGAGCTTGACAGCTTAACCTTTTCCCTGTGCTTTTGATTTCTTGGTTTACCTATATAGCAGGTCTGTGTTTACAGTAACAGCACCACCTCATGTGCTCTGATTTGGGAAGTATTACCTAACCACAGAAAAAAATCTCCAAGTTAAAGCCTCTCTCGAATCAGGAAGCATTTAAAATCCGCTCAAAGTACAGCATTGCTGAGCAGCAAGCAAGGCTGGCGAGCACAATGGAACCAAGACCAGAGCACGCACCTCACTATCTGTCAACCATCCTTTCTGGCGTCAGACTAAAGAGTCCCACTGAAGTCAATGTAAAGGTTTCCATGGAAATCAATGAGGTCTCAGTAAGGCTGTAGAGATGCATCATTAATTTTTTCAGCCTCGCTTTCACACACATCCATTCCCTCTCTAATATCAGTTCTTATACTATTTATATAACTCAGGATCTAATCAAGACATGAACTCCTACTTGCTGGGAGCTGAAAAGATCATGCTGATTTGTTACTTCTCTTTTAATATTTAGGAGGTACTCAGTTGTTACACTGGGGACACAGACTCTATGAAAACCTGTACGGTGATGTTGAGAAGCACTTTGGAAATCTCTACATAGGAACAACTACATCTAAAGACCTTTCACAAAGTTGCTGGAGAAAAAATTGCTTAAATCATTAGGATTTAAATATTGCAATCACTGTATTTTCAATACCCAGAGTGGGAGCTAATGTTTTTGCTGGCTAATACAAATCTCACTTGAAAAAAAGAAAAAGAAAAGAAAAAAGAAAAGGCAAAATACCCAGCATCAGAAGCATCTACCATCTAATCATTATATAATTAAAAACCTATTTTATTTTTGACACTGCTTTGTAAAAACAAAGTTTCTCAGGCAGATGTCCTTCTAGTTGTTGGTTTATTGCATCTGCTTCTTTTTAATTTGCAGTTGCTAGTATATATGAAAGAGTTAAGAAGCCTGGAAATTAATAACTGCAGAAGCTGTGAGATGCTAATGGCATTGTATTTCACAAGACTAAAATGTGGGCAACAGACTATATTAGTATTGCGAAGTACAGCACAAACTGCAGGAAAAGATTTTAAATTATTTACCTTTCTACTTCAGCACAAATGTCCTATAGCCAATTATCATGAGATATTGCCTAGAAATTAACCAGTCATGTTGTGTTTCTATCTCCAGATTTACAATTAGTAATGCTATTAATGTGGATCCTGTACTTAGCATCACTAATTACATTGCTATGAACTAATGGTGTTAAAAATAGCAATAGCCATCAACTACCAATTAATGCTTAATGAGAGCGTATAAACCCTGGCATTGTAATGAATTTCCAAATTATTGTTTCTTGTGTATCTCTTGAAATCATACAAAAATGGGTGTAACCCGTGAAATAGGGCAGTGACTGAAAGCACATTTATCACAAAATTTTGAACCAAAAAGGGAACAAGTACAACAGGAGATATTTAAGGGTTAGTGTACACCTTTCACACCAGTAAGTTATTAAATACAGATACATTTTTAAAGAGAATCTCTCAAATTTTGAAGAGGGTGAGAAAGATGGTGGTCATTCAGTTGTTTAACTTTTGACAGTCTTGGGGACAGCAGGACGAGAGCTGAAAATGCAAGAAAGACCATGAATACTGTAAATAGCATTAATAAACTGCCTGTGTGTTGAGGTGTTTCAGCACAGAGTAACACCCACTTTTTCCACACACAAATGGGTTTTGTTCCTCTAAAGACAAGCCAGATACGAATCCTTATCACCTGCTTCATAAAATATACCAGGTGCTCTTGACTCTAGCAACTTCCAGAAGCAGAAGCCGAAGCCAGGAGGCACTTTAAGTCATAAAACTTAGATCCATTGTTCCTTGGCGGAAGGAAATAAAGGTCCACCACAGGTCTGGTGTCTGGGAACCCACATAAGAACAGGTGCATCCAAGGCTGATGCATCAAAGGCAGAGAAAACAAAGGAAAATAGGCAGGAGCAAGGAGAAAACAATGTTGAAAACAAGTGGAAAGTTCTCATTGCGAGAGTCAAAAGAGATCTTTGTATAAAAGGACAAACTAAACCAGGTAACACTAAGAATATCTACATGCACTGTTTGATGTAACCTCAAAATCGTGGATTTACTGCTCTTCCCTAATTGTATACTACAATTAGTATACCATCACTCTGACCCTTGGTATACTAATTGTAGTCACAGGGCAGCATTAGCATTGCAAGCAAGAACAGGTAAGAAAACATGTACTGCTGAAACAGGGAAGGTTATCTTTCTGGGAAGAAGACAGTCAGATAAAACCCCTGGAATGGAAGATGACCTTTGGGACCAAATCCCTACTGCAGGCTGTCATCCTGAATTCAGACTTTGAGAGCGAAGAGAGCTGAAGATGAGTGCCAGAACAGTGACTGCAGTGGAGGGCAGAGGGAGCACAGAATTAAACTGCTTTCCTGTACCAAAAATGTAAAAATAAGCAAAGAATAAAGGAGGGGAACAACAAACATGCTGCAGTCATAGCCAACCTGACTAGCCCTAGTCCGACACTGAGGAACACAACAGCTCGCTACCTGCTGCGGCACATGGACAAAGGGACACGGGGAGCGCACAGCTGAGTGCTCCTGCGCTCTGCAGGGTAAATCAGCCTAGGGATGCCATAAGCAGCTCTCCCTTCATGGAGCAGTGTAGCAGGGAGATCCAGCCTCACAGCTCCACATGGTGAGCACACCAAGCTGGGGAAGCATCCCAGGCGACGTGTTCCGTCAGCACAAGCTTTCCCGGGGGATACTCTCCCGAGCGAGCTATTGTTCACCAGACAATGTAATGTTTCTCATCTTTGCTCGCTAAGCTCTGCGCACAGCTTTGATCAGAAATAAATCCCAGAAATTCCAGATATCTCCCTAGCTGTGTTATATCGTGAACACATGCTGGGACAACTGAAAAAAGATGGCAGTTACCACTGGGAAGAGGCTCCTTGTTTCCCGTACTGTTTTGCATGTCTCTGCAAGGAATAGGGGAAACACAATGCCATATGAGGAAGGCATTACCCGTTGCTTTCATTCCTGGTTTACTTATGAAATAAAATTGAGTAGCAGAAGACATCCTAAACAGAGTTGCATGGAAAGTGGATTTTTTTCCTCACTTAAATTTCTCATTTTTTCTTCAAATGTTTTCTCCCACTATACTGGGTCTTCACAGCGCTTTTTCCTGGAGAAACAGACCTACCACCAGAGCAAAGCAGGGTGAGAGACAAGAAGAGATAAAGTAAGAGGAGGCATTCCCCGGGGAGGCTGGAGGTCAGCACACTCACAGCTCCCTCCTGCTGCAAACAGATAATGAAATCTCTCTTACATGCCGCTGACATACTGCAGCCACCTTGCTACACTTTCATTCAGACTCTGACCATCCTAGACCAGAGAAACCTTTTACAAAGGAAACTTGACATAGGTTTAACTAGTGAAAAACTTTTTTTTCCACCTCAATAAATATCCAAACAGCTCTAATTTGAAAAGTTTCTCTTCCACATGCTCTATTCACGTTTCTCAAACTGGAAGGAACTACTGATAACAAACTTCTGGAACGATAGGAGCGCATAACAGCTTATTTTGCTTCTTAGAAGAAGTATCTTGATTTCAATACAGTGATATATATAAATATAGGGATTTCTAGTTTGGATTTTTTAATGTTTAATTTAAGTCCAAGATAGTAGAGTTTTGTTTAGCCCTTTCTACTATACGTCTCTTATGGCCTCATACAGCAATCAAAGCTAACCAGCTTTTATAACCGTCTCTCCTAGTTTCCCTACTAACAGGATACTGCTTCAGCATCCTAACAAACATCTGAACATTACAGAACTATGAGAGGATTTTTATCCTTCTCCTTTTTGAACTCACATAGTGCATAGCTATAAACAGTTCCTGAAAATAATAGAAGACACCAAGATTACTCTTGCACTTTCTCATTTCTATCAACATTAGCAAACTCTGGAGCACTAGAGGTACTCCAGGACTAAAGAAAACAAACAAAAGGAGATTTTTTTTTTAAATGGAAACAAATTAATTTTGTTCTGAAACTATTCTAAAATATTGGAATGGAAATGTTTTCTTATACTTTGGCTCTCCAAAAGTTTTTGACCTAAACCAATCTTGCTAAGTCAATGTCTACCTGCTTCAATTACTTTGCTGAAAATAGGCATCCGTGACACTTTTGCACAAAACATTCAAATGCATTTGACCGAGATAAATTTTTTTACTTGAATTTCCTGTACTTTTAAACATGCAGCTGTGATAACTTTGAGTCAGGCACCAGAACTGATCATGAATTCTCAGTCAAACCTGCAACATCTCTGTCTCCTTTCGCCAAGAGCATCAATCTACTATGCCTGCATGGTGGGAAAGCAGGCTTTATCTGATGTACTACAAAGGATTCAGAGCAGAACTGATAGTATACAGCTGGGATATTCTAGGAACACATGTTGGGAACACATGCTGGCATTCTGGGAACAGCGGGGAACACACATGTAGACTGACCACCACTGTAGTTAGTTTATATGGTTCAAGGTAAATACTCAAAGCAAGAGCTACATAACCATATAGAGATCTAGGCTCTATAGGCATGCAGTATTCACTGCTGGGCACCAGGTTATATCTCATGTCTCCGAGATCAAATATTAATTCTGAAGATCAGATGATACCCTTTTAAAGTAAAGCATGTTACAGCTTAAATACCTACATCTTTAGCATAGTTCTTAGAAGCAGAAGATTTATGTGGTTTTCGTTCACTGTCGATTGATTTTGAGCAAACCAGGACATTCACACTACATTTTTTTTTCATTCATAGGAGAATATTTTAATGCAAATGCATTAAACTCCTCTGATTCTTTCAGTTCTTTTCTTCAGAGATCTGTTTTTCTTTGGTTTTCTGTTTTCCCACTTACAATCCAATTTCAGTTTGGAGTCAGATAGTTGTATTCAAATTTAGAAAAGCAGGTATTTATTTCTTTCTTTTCCATTGGCTCAATCCTATGGTTATCCTTTTCTCTGGGCTCCTTTCCATGCTGGAAGAGCTAAGTTCCTTTCAGAAAAGCACCTTATCAGAACACAGGTCCATCTGTAAAAGGACTTCACAAGAAGTGAAGATTATCTGTACTAAGAGTGCGATAATACGCAATATAACTGTATTATTCCTACATCGGTGGAGATTAATTGGTTTTGTTTATTGTGGTGCAATCAAGATAAGCTAAAAATCTCTGGTTTTTAAAGAGTATTTAAATGATGCTGAAAATGTGACTCCTAGATGCTTAGCTTTTGATTCCAATGCCACAAAACTGCCTCCTCATTTTTCTTAAGGTCACTGAAGAAGACTGCAGAAGAACTCCATGTAGAACCTGGGTTTACTGATACAGTTAAAACTTTTTTTTCTTTGATGCAAAACAACCTTCTATGCTGTATTATAATTGTGAGTTACACAATCTGAAATGTACATACACATTAAAGAAAGGAATTACTCAAATTTTTCCCACCCTTATGGGAATCCATATAATTAAATATTTTGAAGTTTATCTTTTCATAAGTACAAAATCATGACACATATTAACTGCAAACAATCCAATCTGTGAAATAGTATATTCTGGGAGAACTATCTGAACCTTAAATCACCAAAATATAAAGAAAATAAAAGCTTCAATAGAAATGATGGTAAAATAATCTCAAATGACTATTTGTGGATCTGAAGAGATAATCATCCTAACTACTATGGATAGATTTGAAACACCCTCTTAAATATCTGACTTGGTGAAGACATGGCAAAACACTTAGACCATGTGTGTTCATGCAACAAACAACAGTCTCACAGTACAGTAGTCGTCCTCATAACTGCTTACTCAAGATCTGCATGCATTCCATTACCTCTCAAAACTGGTACTGATGTACTTCAGTTTTATTTAATGAAAACCCTTTTCTGAAGAGCATCAGATCCCACAATCTCAAATTTCATATAAGAATCTGAATTCAGAATAAACCCAGAATTCTGTCAGTGTATATGCTGATGTGTAAGTTCTGACCCTCAGACCACACACCCAGCTCTTAATTGTTACTCTTGCAACTGTTTTCTTTCTTGGCTTTCTACAGCACGAGCACAAGAACACTATGTGAAGGGCAAAAAAAAAAAAGTACGTGTTTATTCTTCGACTTCAGTGCAACCGGATGAGAAAACATTCAGATGCGGTGATACAAAGCATAGTGACTTACTAACACAAGGTGGTGCTCTCCTCTTGGTAAACAGCTTTAAGTCTGGCTTCATATTGAAAGGAAAAGGGGGTTCTTTTCCAGAGCTCCAATCAGTTTGGTTTTTTTTTTTTCCCCCCAGAGGAACCAGAATTTCGATTT